>NC_086449.1:629220668-629520668 GCF_028390025.1 Pseudophryne corroboree
GCCATCCTGCGTGACACTGCAGTGCCACTCCTAGATGGGCCAGGTGTTTGTGTCGGCCACTTGGGTCGCTTATCTTAGTCACACAGCGACCTTGGTGCGCCTCTTTTTTTCTTTGCGTCATGTGCTGTTTGGGGAGTATTTTTTTGAAGGGCCATCCTGCGTGACACTGCAGTGCCACTCCTAGATGGGCCAGGTGTTTGTGTCGGCCACTTGGGTCGCTTATCTTAGTCACACAGCGACCTTGGTGCGCCTCTTTTTTTCTTTGCGTCATGTGCTGTTTGGGGAGTATTTTTTTGAAGGGCCATCCTGCGTGACACTGCAGTGCCACTCCTAGATGGGCCAGGTGTTTGTGTCGGCCACTTGGGTCGCTTATCTTAGTCACACAGCAACCTTGTTGCGCCTCTTTTTTTCTTTGCGTCATGTGCTGTTTGGGGGAGTATTTTTTTGAAGGGCCATCCTGCGTGACACTGCAGTGCCACTCCTAGATGGGCCAGGTGTTTGTGTCGGCCACTTGGGTCGCTTATCTTAGTCACACAGCTACCTCATTGCGCCTCTGTTTTTCTTTGCGTCATGTGCTGTTTGGGGAGTATTTTTTGAAGGGCCATCCTGCGTGACACTGCAGTGCCACTCCTAGATGGGCCAGGTGTTTGTGTCGGCCACTTGGGTCGCTTATCTTATTCACACAGCGACCTTGGTGCGCCCCTTTTTTCTTTGCGTCATGTGCTGTTTGGGGAGTATTTTTTTGAAGGGCCATCCTGCGTGACACTGCAGTGCCACTCCTAGATGGGCCAGGTGTTGGTGTCGGCCACTTGGATCGCTTATCTTATTCACACAGCGACCTTGGTGCGCCCCTTTTTTTCTTTGCGTCATGTGCTGTTTGGGGAGTATTTTTTTGAAGGGCCATCCTGCGTGACACTGCAGTGCCACTCCTAGATGGGCCAGGTGTTTGTGTCGGCCACTTGGGTCGCTTATCTTAGTCACACAGCTACCTCATTGCGCCTCTGTTTTTCTTTGCGTCATGTGCTGTTTGGGGAGTATTTTTTTGAAGGGCCATCCTGCGTGACACTGCAGTGCCACTCCTAGATGGGCCAGGTGTTTGTGTCGGCCACTTGGGTCGCTTATCTTAGTCACACAGCGACCTTGGTGCGCCTCTTTTTTTCTTTGCATCATGTGCTGTTTGGGGAGTATTTTTTTGAAGGGCCATCCTGCGTGACACTGCAGTGCCACTCCTAGATGGGCCAGGTGTTTGTGTCGGCCACTTGGGTCGCTTATCTTAGTCACACAGCTACCTCATTGCGCCTCTTTTTTTCTTTGCGTCATGTGCTGTTTGGGGAGTATTTTTTGAAGGGCCATCCTGCGTGACACTGCAGTGCCACTCCTAGATGGGCCAGGTGTTTGTGTTGGCCACTTGGGTCGCTTATCTTAGTCACACAGCGACCTTGGTGCGCCTCTTTTTTTCTTTGCATCATGTGCTGTTTGGGGAGTATTTTTTTGAAGGGCCATCCTGCGTGACACTGCAGTACCACTCCTAGATGGGCCAGGTGTTTGTGTCGGCCACTTGGGTCGCTTATCTTAGTCACACAGCTACCTCATTGCGCCTCTGTTTTTCTTTGCGTCATGTGCTGTTTGGGGAGTATTTTTTTGAAGGGCCATCCTGCGTGACACTGCAGTGCCACTCCTAGATGGGCCAGGTGTTTGTGTCGGCCACTTGGGTCGCTTATCTTATTCACACAGCGACCTTGGTGCGCCCCTTTTTTTCTTTGCGTCATGTGCTGTTTGGGGAGTATTTTTTTGAAGGGCCATCCTGCGTGACACTGCAGTGCCACTCCTAGATGGGCCAGGTGTTTGTGTCGGTCACTTGGGTCGCTTATCTTAGTCACACAGCTACCTCATTGAGCCTCTGTTTTTCTTTGCGTCATGTGCTGTTTGGGGAGTATTTTTTTGAAGGGCCATCCTGCGTGACACTGCAATGCCACTCCTAGATGGGCCAGGTGTTTGTGTCGGCCACTTGGGTCGCTTATCTTATTCACACAGCGACCTTGGTGCGCCCCTTTTTTTCTTTGCGTCATGTGCTGTTTGGGGAGTATTTTTTTGAAGGGCCATCCTGCGTGACACTGCAGTGCCACTCCTAGATGGGCCAGGTGTTTGTGTCGGTCACTTGGGTCGCTTATCTTAGTCACACAGCTACCTCATTGAGCCTCTGTTTTTCTTTGCGTCATGTGCTGTTTGGGGAGTATTTTTTGAAGGGCCATCCTGCGTGACACTGCAGTGCCACTCCTAGATGGGCCAGGTGTTTGTGTCGGCCACTTGGGTCGCTTATCTTAGTCACACAGCGACCTTGGTGCGCCTCTTTTTTTCTTTGCGTCATGTGCTGTTTGGGGAGTATTTTTTTGAAGGGCCATCCTGCGTGACACTGCAGTGCCACTCCTAGATGGGCCAGGTGTTTGTGTCGGCCACCTTGGGTCGCTTATCTTAGTCACACAGCAACCTTGGTGCGCCTCTTTTTTTTTATTTGCGTCATGTGCTGTTTGGGGAGTATTTTTTTGAAGGGCCATCCTGCGTGACACTGCAGTGCCACTCCTAGATGGGCCAGATGTTTGTGTCGGCCACTTGGGTCGCTTATCTTAGTCACACAGCAACCTTGGTGCGCCTCTTTTTTTCTTTGCGTCATGTGCTGTTTGGGGAGTATTTTTTGAAGGGCCATCCTGCGTGACACTGCAGTGCCACTCCTAGATGGGCCAGGTGTTTGTGTCGGCCACTTGGGTCGCTTATCTTAGTCACACAGCGACCTTGGTGCGCCTCTTTTTTTCTTTGCGTCATGTGCTGTTTGGGGAGTATTTTTTTGAAGGGCCATCCTGCGTGACACTGCAGTGCCACTCCTAGATGGGCCAGGTGTTTGTGTCGGCCACTTGGGTCGCTTATCTTAGTCACACAGCAACCTTGGTGCGCCTCTTTTTTTCTATGCGTCATGTGCTGTTTGGGGAGTATTTTTTTGAAGGGCCATCCTGCGTGACACTGCAGTGCCACTCCTAGATGGGCCAGGTGTTTGTGTCGGCCACTTGGGTCGCTTATCTTAGTCACACAGCGACCTTGGTGCGCCTCTTTTTTTCTTTGCGTCATGTGCTGTTTGGGGAGTATTTTTTTGAAGGGCCATCCTGCGTGACACTGCAGTGCCACTCCTAGATGGGCCAGGTGTTTGTGTCGGCCACTTGGGTCGCTTATCTTAGTCACACAGCGACCTTGGTGCGCCTCTTTTTTTCTTTGCGTCATGTGCTGTTTGGGGAGTATTTTTTTGAAGGGCCATCCTGCGTGACACTGCAGTGCCACTCCTAGATGGGCCAGGTGTTTGTGTCGGCCACTTGGGTCGCTTATCTTAGTCACACAGCAACCTTGTTGCGCCTCTTTTTTTCTTTGCGTCATGTGCTGTTTGGGGAGTATTTTTTTGAAGGGCCATCCTGCGTGACACTGCAGTGCCACTCCTAGATGGGCCAGGTGTTTGTGTCGGCCACTTGGGTCGCTTATCTTAGTCACACAGCTACCTCATTGCGCCTCTGTTTTTCTTTGCGTCATGTGCTGTTTGGGGAGTATTTTTTTGAAGGGCCATCCTGCGTGACACTGCAGTGCCACTCCTAGATGGGCCAGGTGTTTGTGTCGGCCACTTGGGTCGCTTATCTTATTCACACAGCGACCTTGGTGCGCCCCTTTTTTTCTTTGCGTCATGTGCTGTTTGGGGAGTATTTTTTTGAAGGGCCATCCTGCGTGACACTGCAGTGCCACTCCTAGATGGGCCAGGTGTTTGTGTCGGCCACTTGGATCGCTTATCTTATTCACACAGCGACCTTGGTGCGCCCCTTTTTTTCTTTGCGTCATGTGCTGTTTGGGGAGTATTTTTTTGAAGGGCCATCCTGCGTGACACTGCAGTGCCACTCCTAGATGGGCCAGGTGTTTGTGTCGGCCACTTGGGTCGCTTATCTTAGTCACACAGCTACCTCATTGCGCCTCTGTTTTTCTTTGCGTCATGTGCTGTTTGGGGAGTATTTTTTTGAAGGGCCATCCTGCGTGACACTGCAGTGCCACTCCTAGATGGGCCAGGTGTTTGTGTCGGCCACTTGGGTCGCTTATCTTAGTCACACAGCGACCTTGGTGCGCCTCTTTTTTTCTTTGCATCATGTGCTGTTTGGGGAGTATTTTTTTGAAGGGCCATCCTGCGTGACACTGCAGTGCCACTCCTAGATGGGCCAGGTGTTTGTGTCGGCCACTTGGGTCGCTTATCTTAGTCACACAGCTACCTCATTGCGCCTCTTTTTTTCTTTGCGTCATGTGCTGTTTGGGGAGTATTTTTTGAAGGGCCATCCTGCGTGACACTGCAGTGCCACTCCTAGATGGGCCAGGTGTTTGTGTTGGCCACTTGGGTCGCTTATCTTAGTCACACAGCGACCTTGGTGCGCCTCTTTTTTTCTTTGCATCATGTGCTGTTTGGGGAGTATTTTTTTGAAGGGCCATCCTGCGTGACACTGCAGTACCACTCCTAGATGGGCCAGGTGTTTGTGTCGGCCACTTGGGTCGCTTATCTTAGTCACACAGCTACCTCATTGCGCCTCTGTTTTTCTTTGCGTCATGTGCTGTTTGGGGAGTATTTTTTTGAAGGGCCATCCTGCGTGACACTGCAGTGCCACTCCTAGATGGGCCAGGTGTTTGTGTCGGCCACTTGGGTCGCTTATCTTATTCACACAGCGACCTTGGTGCGCCCCTTTTTTTCTTTGCGTCATGTGCTGTTTGGGGAGTATTTTTTTGAAGGGCCATCCTGCGTGACACTGCAGTGCCACTCCTAGATGGGCCAGGTGTTTGTGTCGGTCACTTGGGTCGCTTATCTTAGTCACACAGCTACCTCATTGAGCCTCTGTTTTTCTTTGCGTCATGTGCTGTTTGGGGAGTATTTTTTTGAAGGGCCATCCTGCGTGACACTGCAATGCCACTCCTAGATGGGCCAGGTGTTTGTGTCGGCCACTTGGGTCGCTTATCTTATTCACACAGCGACCTTGGTGCGCCCCTTTTTTTCTTTGCGTCATGTGCTGTTTGGGGAGTATTTTTTTGAAGGGCCATCCTGCGTGACACTGCAGTGCCACTCCTAGATGGGCCAGGTGTTTGTGTCGGTCACTTGGGTCGCTTATCTTAGTCACACAGCTACCTCATTGAGCCTCTGTTTTTCTTTGCGTCATGTGCTGTTTGGGGAGTATTTTTTTGAAGGGCCATCCTGCGTGACACTGCAGTGCCACTCCTAGATGGGCCAGGTGTTTGTGTCGGCCACTTGGGTCGCTTATCTTAGTCACACAGCGACCTTGGTGCGCCTCTTTTTTTCTTTGCGTCATGTGCTGTTTGGGGAGTATTTTTTTGAAGGGCCATCCTGCGTGACACTGCAGTGCCACTCCTAGATGGGCCAGGTGTTTGTGTCGGCCACTTGGGTCGCTTATCTTAGTCACACAGCAACCTTGGTGCGCCTCTTTTTTTTTATTTGCGTCATGTGCTGTTTGGGGAGTATTTTTTTGAAGGGCCATCCTGCGTGACACTGCAGTGCCACTCCTAGATGGGCCAGATGTTTGTGTCGGCCACTTGGGTCGCTTATCTTAGTCACACAGCAACCTTGGTGCGCCTCTTTTTTTCTTTGCGTCATGTGCTGTTTGGGGAGTATTTTTTTGAAGGGCCATCCTGCGTGACACTGCAGTGCCACTCCTAGATGGGCCAGGTGTTTGTGTCGGCCACTTGGGTCGCTTATCTTAGTCACACAGCGACCTTGGTGCGCCTCTTTTTTTCTTTGCGTCATGTGCTGTTTGGGGAGTATTTTTTTGAAGGGCCATCCTGCGTGACACTGCAGTGCCACTCCTAGATGGGCCAGGTGTTTGTGTCGGCCACTTGGGTCGCTTATCTTAGTCACACAGCAACCTTGGTGCGCCTCTTTTTTTCTATGCGTCATGTGCTGTTTGGGGAGTATTTTTTTGAAGGGCCATCCTGCGTGACACTGCAGTGCCACTCCTAGATGGGCCAGGTGTTTGTGTCGGCCACTTGGGTCGCTTATCTTAGTCACACAGCGACCTTGGTGCGCCTCTTTTTTTCTTTGCGTCATGTGCTGTTTGGGGAGTATTTTTTTGAAGGGCCATCCTGCGTGACACTGCAGTGCCACTCCTAGATGGGCCAGGTGTTTGTGTCGGCCACTTGGGTCGCTTATCTTAGTCACACAGCAACCTTGTTGCGCCTCTTTTTTTCTTTGCGTCATGTGCTGTTTGGGGAGTATTTTTTTGAAGGGCCATCCTGCGTGACACTGCAGTGCCACTCCTAGATGGGCCAGGTGTTTGTGTCGGCCACTTGGGTCGCTTATCTTAGTCACACAGCTACCTCATTGCGCCTCTGTTTTTCTTTGCGTCATGTGCTGTTTGGGGAGTATTTTTTTGAAGGGCCATCCTGCGTGACACTGCAGTGCCACTCCTAGATGGGCCAGGTGTTTGTGTCGGCCACTTGGGTCGCTTATCTTATTCACACAGCGACCTTGGTGCGCCCCTTTTTTTCTTTGCGTCATGTGCTGTTTGGGGAGTATTTTTTTGAAGGGCCATCCTGCGTGACACTGCAGTGCCACTCCTAGATGGGCCAGGTGTTTGTGTCGGCCACTTGGATCGCTTATCTTATTCACACAGCGACCTTGGTGCGCCCCTTTTTTTCTTTGCGTCATGTGCTGTTTGGGGAGTATTTTTTTGAAGGGCCATCCTGCGTGACACTGCAGTGCCACTCCTAGATGGGCCAGGTGTTTGTGTCGGCCACTTGGGTCGCTTATCTTAGTCACACAGCTACCTCATTGCGCCTCTGTTTTTCTTTGCGTCATGTGCTGTTTGGGGAGTATTTTTTTGAAGGGCCATCCTGCGTGACACTGCAGTGCCACTCCTAGATGGGCCAGGTGTTTGTGTCGGCCACTTGGGTCGCTTATCTTAGTCACACAGCGACCTTGGTGCGCCTCTTTTTTTCTTTGCATCATGTGCTGTTTGGGGAGTATTTTTTTGAAGGGCCATCCTGCGTGACACTGCAGTGCCACTCCTAGATGGGCCAGGTGTTTGTGTCGGCCACTTGGGTCGCTTATCTTAGTCACACAGCTACCTCATTGCGCCTCTTTTTTTCTTTGCGTCATGTGCTGTTTGGGGAGTATTTTTTGAAGGGCCATCCTGCGTGACACTGCAGTGCCACTCCTAGATGGGCCAGGTGTTTGTGTTGGCCACTTGGGTCGCTTATCTTAGTCACACAGCGACCTTGGTGCGCCTCTTTTTTTCTTTGCATCATGTGCTGTTTGGGGAGTATTTTTTTGAAGGGCCATCCTGCGTGACACTGCAGTACCACTCCTAGATGGGCCAGGTGTTTGTGTCGGCCACTTGGGTCGCTTATCTTAGTCACACAGCTACCTCATTGCGCCTCTGTTTTTCTTTGCGTCATGTGCTGTTTGGGGAGTATTTTTTTGAAGGGCCATCCTGCGTGACACTGCAGTGCCACTCCTAGATGGGCCAGGTGTTTGTGTCGGCCACTTGGGTCGCTTATCTTATTCACACAGCGACCTTGGTGCGCCCCTTTTTTTCTTTGCGTCATGTGCTGTTTGGGGAGTATTTTTTTGAAGGGCCATCCTGCGTGACACTGCAGTGCCACTCCTAGATGGGCCAGGTGTTTGTGTCGGTCACTTGGGTCGCTTATCTTAGTCACACAGCTACCTCATTGAGCCTCTGTTTTTCTTTGCGTCATGTGCTGTTTGGGGAGTATTTTTTTGAAGGGCCATCCTGCGTGACACTGCAATGCCACTCCTAGATGGGCCAGGTGTTTGTGTCGGCCACTTGGGTCGCTTATCTTATTCACACAGCGACCTTGGTGCGCCCCTTTTTTTCTTTGCGTCATGTGCTGTTTGGGGAGTATTTTTTTGAAGGGCCATCCTGCGTGACACTGCAGTGCCACTCCTAGATGGGCCAGGTGTTTGTGTCGGTCACTTGGGTCGCTTATCTTAGTCACACAGCTACCTCATTGAGCCTCTGTTTTTCTTTGCGTCATGTGCTGTTTGGGGAGTATTTTTTTGAAGGGCCATCCTGCGTGACACTGCAGTGCCACTCCTAGATGGGCCAGGTGTTTGTGTCGGCCACTTGGGTCGCTTATCTTAGTCACACAGCGACCTTGGTGCGCCTCTTTTTTTCTTTGCGTCATGTGCTGTTTGGGGAGTATTTTTTTGAAGGGCCATCCTGCGTGACACTGCAGTGCCACTCCTAGATGGGCCAGGTGTTTGTGTCGGCCACTTGGGTCGCTTATCTTAGTCACACAGCAACCTTGGTGCGCCTCTTTTTTTTTATTTGCGTCATGTGCTGTTTGGGGAGTATTTTTTTGAAGGGCCATCCTGCGTGACACTGCAGTGCCACTCCTAGATGGGCCAGATGTTTGTGTCGGCCACTTGGGTCGCTTATCTTAGTCACACAGCAACCTTGGTGCGCCTCTTTTTTTCTTTGCGTCATGTGCTGTTTGGGGAGTATTTTTTTGAAGGGCCATCCTGCGTGACACTGCAGTGCCACTCCTAGATGGGCCAGGTGTTTGTGTCGGCCACTTGGGTCGCTTATCTTAGTCACACAGCGACCTTGGTGCGCCTCTTTTTTTCTTTGCGTCATGTGCTGTTTGGGGAGTATTTTTTTGAAGGGCCATCCTGCGTGACACTGCAGTGCCACTCCTAGATGGGCCAGGTGTTTGTGTCGGCCACTTGGGTCGCTTATCTTAGTCACACAGCAACCTTGGTGCGCCTCTTTTTTTCTATGCGTCATGTGCTGTTTGGGGAGTATTTTTTTGAAGGGCCATCCTGCGTGACACTGCAGTGCCACTCCTAGATGGGCCAGGTGTTTGTGTCGGCCACTTGGGTCGCTTATCTTAGTCACACAGCGACCTTGGTGCGCCTCTTTTTTTCTTTGCGTCATGTGCTGTTTGGGGAGTATTTTTTTGAAGGGCCATCCTGCGTGACACTGCAGTGCCACTCCTAGATGGGCCAGGTGTTTGTGTCGGCCACTTGGGTCGCTTATCTTAGTCACACAGCGACCTTGGTGCGCCTCTTTTTTTCTTTGCGTCATGTGCTGTTTGGGGAGTATTTTTTTGAAGGGCCATCCTGCGTGACACTGCAGTGCCACTCCTAGATGGGCCAGGTGTTTGTGTCGGCCACTTGGGTCGCTTATCTTAGTCACACAGCAACCTTGTTGCGCCTCTTTTTTTCTTTGCGTCATGTGCTGTTTGGGGAGTATTTTTTTGAAGGGCCATCCTGCGTGACACTGCAGTGCCACTCCTAGATGGGCCAGGTGTTTGTGTCGGCCACTTGGGTCGCTTATCTTAGTCACACAGCTACCTCATTGCGCCTCTGTTTTTCTTTGCGTCATGTGCTGTTTGGGGAGTATTTTTTTGAAGGGCCATCCTGCGTGACACTGCAGTGCCACTCCTAGATGGGCCAGGTGTTTGTGTCGGCCACTTGGGTCGCTTATCTTATTCACACAGCGACCTTGGTGCGCCCCTTTTTTTCTTTGCGTCATGTGCTGTTTGGGGAGTATTTTTTTGAAGGGCCATCCTGCGTGACACTGCAGTGCCACTCCTAGATGGGCCAGGTGTTTGTGTCGGCCACTTGGATCGCTTATCTTATTCACACAGCGACCTTGGTGCGTCCCTTTTTTTCTTTGCGTCATGTGCTGTTTGGGGAGTATTTTTTTGAAGGGCCATCCTGCGTGACACTGCAGTGCCACTCCTAGATGGGCCAGGTGTTTGTGTCGGCCACTTGGGTCGCTTATCTTAGTCACACAGCTACCTCATTGCGCCTCTGTTTTTCTTTGCGTCATGTGCTGTTTGGGGAGTATTTTTTTGAAGGGCCATCCTGCGTGACACTGCAGTGCCACTCCTAGATGGGCCAGGTGTTTGTGTCGGCCACTTGGGTCGCTTATCTTAGTCACACAGCGACCTTGGTGCGCCTCTTTTTTTCTTTGCATCATGTGCTGTTTGGGGAGTATTTTTTTGAAGGGCCATCCTGCGTGACACTGCAGTGCCACTCCTAGATGGGCCAGGTGTTTGTGTCGGCCACTTGGGTCGCTTATCTTAGTCACACAGCTACCTCATTGCGCCTCTTTTTTTCTTTGCGTCATGTGCTGTTTGGGGAGTATTTTTTGAAGGGCCATCCTGCGTGACACTGCAGTGCCACTCCTAGATGGGCCAGGTGTTTGTGTTGGCCACTTGGGTCGCTTATCTTAGTCACACAGCGACCTTGGTGCGCCTCTTTTTTTCTTTGCATCATGTGCTGTTTGGGGAGTATTTTTTTGAAGGGCCATCCTGCGTGACACTGCAGTACCACTCCTAGATGGGCCAGGTGTTTGTGTCGGCCACTTGGGTCGCTTATCTTAGTCACACAGCTACCTCATTGCGCCTCTGTTTTTCTTTGCGTCATGTGCTGTTTGGGGAGTATTTTTTTGAAGGGCCATCCTGCGTGACACTGCAGTGCCACTCCTAGATGGGCCAGGTGTTTGTGTCGGCCACTTGGGTCGCTTATCTTATTCACACAGCGACCTTGGTGCGCCCCTTTTTTTCTTTGCGTCATGTGCTGTTTGGGGAGTATTTTTTTGAAGGGCCATCCTGCGTGACACTGCAGTGCCACTCCTAGATGGGCCAGGTGTTTGTGTCGGTCACTTGGGTCGCTTATCTTAGTCACACAGCTACCTCATTGAGCCTCTGTTTTTCTTTGCGTCATGTGCTGTTTGGGGAGTATTTTTTTGAAGGGCCATCCTGCGTGACACTGCAATGCCACTCCTAGATGGGCCAGGTGTTTGTGTCGGCCACTTGGGTCGCTTATCTTATTCACACAGCGACCTTGGTGCGCCCCTTTTTTTCTTTGCGTCATGTGCTGTTTGGGGAGTATTTTTTTGAAGGGCCATCCTGCGTGACACTGCAGTGCCACTCCTAGATGGGCCAGGTGTTTGTGTCGGTCACTTGGGTCGCTTATCTTAGTCACACAGCTACCTCATTGAGCCTCTGTTTTTCTTTGCGTCATGTGCTGTTTGGGGAGTATTTTTTTGAAGGGCCATCCTGCGTGACACTGCAGTGCCACTCCTAGATGGGCCAGGTGTTTGTGTCGGCCACTTGGGTCGCTTATCTTAGTCACACAGCGACCTTGGTGCGCCTCTTTTTTTCTTTGCGTCATGTGCTGTTTGGGGAGTATTTTTTTGAAGGGCCATCCTGCGTGACACTGCAGTGCCACTCCTAGATGGGCCAGGTGTTTGTGTCGGCCACTTGGGTCGCTTATCTTAGTCACACAGCAACCTTGGTGCGCCTCTTTTTTTTTATTTGCGTCATGTGCTGTTTGGGGAGTATTTTTTTGAAGGGCCATCCTGCGTGACACTGCAGTGCCACTCCTAGATGGGCCAGGTGTTTGTGTCGGCCACTTGGGTCGCTTATCTTAGTCACACAGCTACCTCATTGCACCTCTGTTTTTCTTTGTGTCATGTGCTGTTTGGGGAGTATTTTTTTGAAGGGCCATCCTGCGTGACACTGCAGTGCCACTCCTAGATGGGCCAGGTGTTTGTGTCGGCCACTTGGGTCGCTTATCTTAGTCACACAGCAACCTTGGTGCGCCTCTTTTTTTTTAGCATCATGTGCTGTTTGGGGAGTATTTTTTTGAAGGGCCATCCTGCGTGACACTGCAGTGCCACTCCTAGATGGGCCAGGTGTTTGTGTCGGCCACTTGGGTCGCTTATCTTAGTCACACAGCGACCTTGGTGCGCCTCTTTTTTTCTTTGCGTCATGTGCTGTTTGGGGAGTATTTTTTTGAAGGGCCATCCTGCGTGACACTGCAGTGCCACTCCTAGATATGCCAGGTGTTTGTGTCGGCCACTTGGGTCGCTTATCTTATTCACACAGCGACCTTGGTGCGCCCCTTTTTTTCTTTTCGTCATGTGCTGTTTGGGGAGTATTTTTTTGAAGGGCCATCCTGCGTGACACTGCAGTGCCATTCCTAGATGGGCCAGGTGTTTGTGTTGGACACTTGGGTCGCTTATCTTAGTCACACAGCTACCTCATTGCGCCTCTGTTTTTCTTTGCGTTATGTGCTGTTTGGGGAGTATTTTTTTGAAGTGCCATCCTGCGTGACACTGCAGTGCCACTCCTAGATGGGCCAGGTGTTTGTGTCGGCCACTTGGGTCGCTTATCTTAGTCACACAGCTACCTCATTGCGCCTCTGTTTTTCTTTGCGTCATGTGCTGTTTGGGGAGTATTTTTTTGAAGGGCCATCCTGCGTGACACTGCAGTGCCACTCCTAGATGGGCCAGGTGTTTGTGTCGGCCACTTGGGTCGCTTATCTTAGTCACACAGCGACCTTGGTGCGCCTCTTTTTTTCTTTGCGTCATGTGCTGTTTGGGGAGTATTTTTTTGAAGGGCCATCCTGCGTGACACTGCAGTGCCACTCCTAGATGGGCCAGGTGTTTGTGTCGGCCACTTGGGTCGCTTATCTTAGTCACACAGCAACCTTGGTGCGCCTCTTTTTTTCTTTGCGTCATGTGCTGTTTGGGGAGTATTTTTTTGAAGGGCCATCCTGCGTGACACTGCAGTGCCACTCCTAGATGGGCCAGGTGTTTGTGTCGGCCACTTGGGTCGCTTATCTTAGTCACACAGCGACCTTGGTGCGCCTCTTTTTTTCTTTGCGTCATGTGCTGTTTGGGGAGTATTTTTTTGAAGGGCCATCCTGCGTGACACTGCAGTGCCACTCCTAGATGGGCCAGGTGTTTGTGTCGGCCACTTGGGTCGCTTATCTTAGTCACACAGCGACCTTGGTGCGCCTCTTTTTTTCTTTGCGTCATGTGCTGTTTGGGGAGTATTTTTTTGAAGGGCCATCCTGCGTGACACTGCAGTGCCACTCCTAGATGGGCCAGGTGTTTGTGTCGGCCACTTGGGTCGCTTATCTTAGTCACACAGCAACCTTGTTGCGCCTCTTTTTTTCTTTGCGTCATGTGCTGTTTGGGGAGTATTTTTTTGAAGGGCCATCCTGCGTGACACTGCAGTGCCACTCCTAGATGGGCCAGGTGTTTGTGTCGGCCACTTGGGTCGCTTATCTTAGTCACACAGCTACCTCATTGCGCCTCTGTTTTTCTTTGCGTCATGTGCTGTTTGGGGAGTATTTTTTTGAAGGGCCATCCTGCGTGACACTGCAGTGCCACTCCTAGATGGGCCAGGTGTTTGTGTCGGCCACTTGGGTCGCTTATCTTATTCACACAGCGACCTTGGTGCGCCCCTTTTTTTCTTTGCGTCATGTGCTGTTTGGGGAGTATTTTTTTGAAGGGCCATCCTGCGTGACACTGCAGTGCCACTCCTAGATGGGCCAGGTGTTTGTGTCGGCCACTTGGATCGCTTATCTTATTCACACAGCGACCTTGGTGCGCCCCTTTTTTTCTTTGCGTCATGTGCTGTTTGGGGAGTATTTTTTTGAAGGGCCATCCTGCGTGACACTGCAGTGCCACTCCTAGATGGGCCAGGTGTTTGTGTCGGCCACTTGGGTCGCTTATCTTAGTCACACAGCTACCTCATTGCGCCTCTGTTTTTCTTTGCGTCATGTGCTGTTTGGGGAGTATTTTTTTGAAGGGCCATCCTGCGTGACACTGCAGTGCCACTCCTAGATGGGCCAGGTGTTTGTGTCGGCCACTTGGGTCGCTTATCTTAGTCACACAGCGACCTTGGTGCGCCTCTTTTTTTCTTTGCATCATGTGCTGTTTGGGGAGTATTTTTTTGAAGGGCCATCCTGCGTGACACTGCAGTGCCACTCCTAGATGGGCCAGGTGTTTGTGTCGGCCACTTGGGTCGCTTATCTTAGTCACACAGCTACCTCATTGCGCCTCTTTTTTTCTTTGCGTCATGTGCTGTTTGGGGAGTATTTTTTGAAGGGCCATCCTGCGTGACACTGCAGTGCCACTCCTAGATGGGCCAGGTGTTTGTGTTGGCCACTTGGGTCGCTTATCTTAGTCACACAGCGACCTTGGTGCGCCTCTTTTTTTCTTTGCATCATGTGCTGTTTGGGGAGTATTTTTTTGAAGGGCCATCCTGCGTGACACTGCAGTACCACTCCTAGATGGGCCAGGTGTTTGTGTCGGCCACTTGGGTCGCTTATCTTAGTCACACAGCTACCTCATTGCGCCTCTGTTTTTCTTTGCGTCATGTGCTGTTTGGGGAGTATTTTTTTGAAGGGCCATCCTGCGTGACACTGCAGTGCCACTCCTAGATGGGCCAGGTGTTTGTGTCGGCCACTTGGGTCGCTTATCTTATTCACACAGCGACCTTGGTGCGCCCCTTTTTTTCTTTGCGTCATGTGCTGTTTGGGGAGTATTTTTTTGAAGGGCCATCCTGCGTGACACTGCAGTGCCACTCCTAGATGGGCCAGGTGTTTGTGTCGGTCACTTGGGTCGCTTATCTTAGTCACACAGCTACCTCATTGAGCCTCTGTTTTTCTTTGCGTCATGTGCTGTTTGGGGAGTATTTTTTTGAAGGGCCATCCTGCGTGACACTGCAATGCCACTCCTAGATGGGCCAGGTGTTTGTGTCGGCCACTTGGGTCGCTTATCTTATTCACACAGCGACCTTGGTGCGCCCCTTTTTTTCTTTGCGTCATGTGCTGTTTGGGGAGTATTTTTTTGAAGGGCCATCCTGCGTGACACTGCAGTGCCACTCCTAGATGGGCCAGGTGTTTGTGTCGGCCACTTGGGTCGCTTATCTTAGTCACACAGCTACCTCATTGCGCCTCTGTTTTTCTTTGCGTCATGTGCTGTTTGGGGAGTATTTTTTTGAAGGGCCATCCTGCGTGACACTGCAGTGCCACTCCTAGATGGGCCAGGTGTTTGTGTCGGCCACTTGGGTCGCTTATCTTAGTCACACAGCGACCTTGGTGCGCCTCTTTTTTTCTTTGCATCATGTGCTGTTTGGGGAGTATTTTTTTGAAGGGCCATCCTGCGTGACACTGCAGTGCCACTCCTAGATGGGCCAGGTGTTTGTGTCGGCCACTTGGGTCGCTTATCTTAGTCACACAGCTACCTCATTGCGCCTCTTTTTTTCTTTGCGTCATGTGCTGTTTGGGGAGTATTTTTTGAAGGGCCATCCTGCGTGACACTGCAGTGCCACTCCTAGATGGGCCAGGTGTTTGTGTTGGCCACTTGGGTCGCTTATCTTAGTCACACAGCGACCTTGGTGCGCCTCTTTTTTTCTTTGCATCATGTGCTGTTTGGGGAGTATTTTTTTGAAGGGCCATCCTGCGTGACACTGCAGTACCACTCCTAGATGGGCCAGGTGTTTGTGTCGGCCACTTGGGTCGCTTATCTTAGTCACACAGCTACCTCATTGCGCCTCTGTTTTTCTTTGCGTCATGTGCTGTTTGGGGAGTATTTTTTTGAAGGGCCATCCTGCGTGACACTGCAGTGCCACTCCTAGATGGGCCAGGTGTTTGTGTCGGCCACTTGGGTCGCTTATCTTATTCACACAGCGACCTTGGTGCGCCCCTTTTTTTCTTTGCGTCATGTGCTGTTTGGGGAGTATTTTTTTGAAGGGCCATCCTGCGTGACACTGCAGTGCCACTCCTAGATGGGCCAGGTGTTTGTGTCGGTCACTTGGGTCGCTTATCTTAGTCACACAGCTACCTCATTGAGCCTCTGTTTTTCTTTGCGTCATGTGCTGTTTGGGGAGTATTTTTTTGAAGGGCCATCCTGCGTGACACTGCAATGCCACTCCTAGATGGGCCAGGTGTTTGTGTCGGCCACTTGGGTCGCTTATCTTATTCACACAGCGACCTTGGTGCGCCCCTTTTTTTCTTTGCGTCATGTGCTGTTTGGGGAGTATTTTTTTGAAGGGCCATCCTGCGTGACACTGCAGTGCCACTCCTAGATGGGCCAGGTGTTTGTGTCGGTCACTTGGGTCGCTTATCTTAGTCACACAGCTACCTCATTGAGCCTCTGTTTTTCTTTGCGTCATGTGCTGTTTGGGGAGTATTTTTTTGAAGGGCCATCCTGCGTGACACTGCAGTGCCACTCCTAGATGGGCCAGGTGTTTGTGTCGGCCACTTGGGTCGCTTATCTTAGTCACACAGCGACCTTGGTGCGCCTCTTTTTTTCTTTGCGTCATGTGCTGTTTGGGGAGTATTTTTTTGAAGGGCCATCCTGCGTGACACTGCAGTGCCACTCCTAGATGGGCCAGGTGTTTGTGTCGGCCACTTGGGTCGCTTATCTTAGTCACACAGCAACCTTGGTGCGCCTCTTTTTTTTTATTTGCGTCATGTGCTGTTTGGGGAGTATTTTTTTGAAGGGCCATCCTGCGTGACACTGCAGTGCCACTCCTAGATGGGCCAGGTGTTTGTGTCGGCCACTTGGGTCGCTTATCTTAGTCACACAGCTACCTCATTGCACCTCTGTTTTTCTTTGTGTCATGTGCTGTTTGGGGAGTATTTTTTTGAAGGGCCATCCTGCGTGACACTGCAGTGCCACTCCTAGATGGGCCAGGTGTTTGTGTCGGCCACTTGGGTCGCTTATCTTAGTCACACAGCAACCTTGGTGCGCCTCTTTTTTTTTAGCATCATGTGCTGTTTGGGGAGTATTTTTTTGAAGGGCCATCCTGCGTGACACTGCAGTGCCACTCCTAGATGGGCCAGGTGTTTGTGTCGGCCACTTGGGTCGCTTATCTTAGTCACACAGCAACCTTGGTGCGCCTCTTTTTTTCTTTGCGTCATGTGCTGTTTGGGGAGTATTTTTTTGAAGGGCCATCCTGCGTGACACTGCAGTGCCACTCCTAGATATGCCAGGTGTTTGTGTCGGCCACTTGGGTCGCTTATCTTATTCACACAGCGACCTTGGTGCGCCCCTTTTTTTCTTTTCGTCATGTGCTGTTTGGGGAGTATTTTTTTGAAGGGCCATCCTGCGTGACACTGCAGTGCCACTCCTAGATGGGCCAGGTGTTTGTGTTGGACACTTGGGTCGCTTATCTTAGTCACACAGCTACCTCATTGCGCCTCTGTTTTTCTTTGCGTTATGTGCTGTTTGGGGAGTATTTTTTTGAAGTGCCATCCTGCGTGACACTGCAGTGCCACTCCTAGATGGGCCAGGTGTTTGTGTCGGCCACTTGGGTCGCTTATCTTAGTCACACAGCTACCTCATTGCGCCTCTGTTTTTCTTTGCGTCATGTGCTGTTTGGGGAGTATTTTTTTGAAGGGCCATCCTGCGTGACACTGCAGTGCCACTCCTAGATGGGCCAGGTGTTTGTGTCGGCCACTTGGGTCGCTTATCTTAGTCACACAGCGACCTTGGTGCGCCTCTTTTTTTCTTTGCGTCATGTGCTGTTTGGGGAGTATTTTTTTGAAGGGCCATCCTGCGTGACACTGCAGTGCCACTCCTAGATGGGCCAGGTGTTTGTGTCGGCCACTTGGGTCGCTTATCTTAGTCACACAGCAACCTTGGTGCGCCTCTTTTTTTTATTTGCGTCATGCGCTGTTTGGGGAGTATTTTTTTGAAGGGCCATCCTGCGTGACACTGCAGTGCCACTCCTAGATGGGCCAGGTGTTTGTGTCGGCCACTTGGGTCGCTAATCTTAGTCACACAGCAAACTTGGTGCGCCTCTTTTTTTCTTTGCGTCATGTGCTGTTTGGGGAGTATTTTTTTGAAGGGCCATCCTGCGTGACACTGCAGTGACACTCCTAGATGGGCCAGGTGTTTGTGTCGGCCACTTGGGTCGCTTATCTTAGTCACACAGCTACCTCATTGCGCCTCTTTTTTTCTTTGCGTCATGTGCTGTTTGGGGAGTATTTTTTGAAGGGCCATCCTGCGTGACACTGCAGTGCCACTCCTAGATGGGCCAGGTGTTTGTGTCGGCCACTTGGATCGCTTATCTTATTCACACAGCGACCTTGGTGCGCCCCTTTTTTTCTTTGCGTCATGTGCTGTTTGGGGAGTATTTTTTTGAAGGGCCATCCTGCGTGACACTGCAGTGCCACTCCTAGATGGGCCAGGTGTTTGTGTCGGTCACTTGGGTCGCTTATCTTAGTCACACAGCTACCTCATTGCGCCTCTGTTTTTCTTTGCGTCATGTGCTGTTTGGGGAGTATTTTTTTGAAGGGCCATCCTGCGTGACACTGCAGTGCCACTCCTAGATGGGCCAGGTGTTTGTGTCGGCCACTTGGGTCGCTTATCTTAGTCACACAGCGACCTTGGTGCGCCTCTTTTTTTCTTTGCATCATGTGCTGTTTGGGGAGTATTTTTTTGAAGGGCCATCCTGCGTGACACTGCAGTGCCACTCCTAGATGGGCCAGGTGTTTGTGTCGGCCACTTGGGTCGCTTATCTTAGTCACACAGCTACCTCATTGCGCCTCTTTTTTTCTTTGCGTCATGTGCTGTTTGGGGAGTATTTTTTGAAGGGCCATCCTGCGTGACACTGCAGTGCCACTCCTAGATGGGCCAGGTGTTTGTGTTGGCCACTTGGGTCGCTTATCTTAGTCACACAGCGACCTTGGTGCGCCTCTTTTTTTCTTTGCATCATGTGCTGTTTGGGGAGTATTTTTTTGAAGGGCCATCCTGCGTGACACTGCAGTACCACTCCTAGATGGGCCAGGTGTTTGTGTCGGCCACTTGGGTCGCTTATCTTAGTCACACAGCTACCTCATTGCGCCTCTGTTTTTCTTTGCGTCATGTGCTGTTTGGGGAGTATTTTTTTGAAGGGCCATCCTGCGTGACACTGCAGTGCCACTCCTAGATGGGCCAGGTGTTTGTGTCGGCCACTTGGGTCGCTTATCTTATTCACACAGCGACCTTGGTGCGCCCCTTTTTTTCTTTGCGTCATGTGCTGTTTGGGGAGTATTTTTTTGAAGGGCCATCCTGCGTGACACTGCAGTGCCACTCCTAGATGGGCCAGGTGTTTGTGTCGGTCACTTGGGTCGCTTATCTTAGTCACACAGCTACCTCATTGAGCCTCTGTTTTTCTTTGCGTCATGTGCTGTTTGGGGAGTATTTTTTTGAAGGGCCATCCTGCGTGACACTGCAATGCCACTCCTAGATGGGCCAGGTGTTTGTGTCGGCCACTTGGGTCGCTTATCTTATTCACACAGCGACCTTGGTGCGCCCCTTTTTTTCTTTGCGTCATGTGCTGTTTGGGGAGTATTTTTTTGAAGGGCCATCCTGCGTGACACTGCAGTGCCACTCCTAGATGGGCCAGGTGTTTGTGTCGGTCACTTGGGTCGCTTATCTTAGTCACACAGCTACCTCATTGAGCCTCTGTTTTTCTTTGCGTCATGTGCTGTTTGGGGAGTATTTTTTTGAAGGGCCATCCTGCGTGACACTGCAGTGCCACTCCTAGATGGGCCAGGTGTTTGTGTCGGCCACTTGGGTCGCTTATCTTAGTCACACAGCAACCTTGGTGCGCCTCTTTTTTTTTATTTGCGTCATGTGCTGTTTGGGGAGTATTTTTTTGAAGGGCCATCCTGCGTGACACTGCAGTGCCACTCCTAGATGGGCCAGGTGTTTGTGTCGGCCACTTGGGTCGCTTATCTTAGTCACACAGCTACCTCATTGCACCTCTGTTTTTCTTTGTGTCATGTGCTGTTTGGGGAGTATTTTTTTGAAGGGCCATCCTGCGTGACACTGCAGTGCCACTCCTAGATGGGCCAGGTGTTTGTGTCGGCCACTTGGGTCGCTTATCTTAGTCACACAGCAACCTTGGTGCGCCTCTTTTTTTTTCGCATCATGTGCTGTTTGGGGAGTATTTTTTTGAAGGGCCATCCTGCGTGACACTGCAGTGCCACTCCTAGATGGGCCAGGTGTTTGTGTCGGCCACTTGGGTCGCTTATCTTAGTCACACAGCAACCTTGGTGCGCCTCTTTTTTTCTTTGCGTCATGTGCTGTTTGGGGAGTATTTTTTTGAAGGGCCATCCTGCGTGACACTGCAGTGCCACTCCTAGATATGCCAGGTGTTTGTGTCGGCCACTTGGGTCGCTTATCTTAGTCACACAGCGACCTTGGTGCGCCTCTTTTTTTCTTTGCGTCATGTGCTGTTTGGGAAGTATTTTTTTGAAGGGCCATCCTGCGTGACACTGCAGTGCCACTCCTAGATGGGCCAGGTGTTTGTGTCGGCCACTTGGGTCGCTTATCTTATTCACACAGCGACCTTGGTGCGCCCCTTTTTTTCTTTTCGTCATGTGCTGTTTGGGGAGTATTTTTTTGAAGGGCCATCCTGCGTGACACTGCAGTGCCACTCCTAGATGGGCCAGGTGTTTGTGTTGGACACTTGGGTCGCTTATCTTAGTCACACAGCTACCTCATTGCGCCTCTGTTTTTCTTTGCGTTATGTGCTGTTTGGGGAGTATTTTTTTGAAGTGCCATCCTGCGTGACACTGCAGTGCCACTCCTAGATGGGCCAGGTGTTTGTGTCGGCCACTTGGGTCGCTTATCTTAGTCACACAGCTACCTCATTGCGCCTCTGTTTTTCTTTGCGTCATGTGCTGTTTGGGGAGTATTTTTTTGAAGGGCCATCCTGCGTGACACTGCAGTGCCACTCCTAGATGGGCCAGGTGTTTGTGTCGGCCACTTGGGTCGCTTATCTTAGTCACACAGCGACCTTGGTGCGCCTCTTTTTTTCTTTGCGTCATGTGCTGTTTGGGGAGTATTTTTTTGAAGGGCCATCCTGCGTGACACTGCAGTGCCACTCCTAGATGGGCCAGGTGTTTGTGTCGGCCACTTGGGTCGCTTATCTTAGTCACACAGCAACCTTGGTGCGCCTCTTTTTTTTATTTGCGTCATGCGCTGTTTGGGGAGTATTTTTTTGAAGGGCCATCCTGCGTGACACTGCAGTGCCACTCCTAGATGGGCCAGGTGTTTGTGTCGGCCACTTGGGTCGCTTATCTTATTCACACAGCGACCTTGGTGCGCCCCTTTTTTTCTTTGCGTCATGTGCTGTTTGGGGAGTATTTTTTTGAAGGGCCATCCTGCGTGACACTGCAGTGCCACTCCTAGATGGGCCAGGTGTTTGTGTCGGTCACTTGGGTCGCTTATCTTAGTCACACAGCTACCTCATTGAGCCTCTGTTTTTCTTTGCGTCATGTGCTGTTTGGGGAGTATTTTTTTGAAGGGCCATCCTGCGTGACACTGCAATGCCACTCCTAGATGGGCCAGGTGTTTGTGTCGGCCACTTGGGTCGCTTATCTTATTCACACAGCGACCTTGGTGCGCCCCTTTTTTTCTTTGCGTCATGTGCTGTTTGGGGAGTATTTTTTTGAAGGGCCATCCTGCGTGACACTGCAGTGCCACTCCTAGATGGGCCAGGTGTTTGTGTCGGTCACTTGGGTCGCTTATCTTAGTCACACAGCTACCTCATTGAGCCTCTGTTTTTCTTTGCGTCATGTGCTGTTTGGGGAGTATTTTTTTGAAGGGCCATCCTGCGTGACACTGCAGTGCCACTCCTAGATGGGCCAGGTGTTTGTGTCGGCCACTTGGGTCGCTTATCTTAGTCACACAGCGACCTTGGTGCGCCTCTTTTTTTCTTTGCGTCATGTGCTGTTTGGGGAGTATTTTTTTGAAGGGCCATCCTGCGTGACACTGCAGTGCCACTCCTAGATGGGCCAGGTGTTTGTGTCGGCCACTTGGGTCGCTTATCTTAGTCACACAGCAACCTTGGTGCGCCTCTTTTTTTTTATTTGCGTCATGTGCTGTTTGGGGAGTATTTTTTTGAAGGGCCATCCTGCGTGACACTGCAGTGCCACTCCTAGATGGGCCAGGTGTTTGTGTCGGCCACTTGGGTCGCTTATCTTAGTCACACAGCTACCTCATTGCACCTCTGTTTTTCTTTGTGTCATGTGCTGTTTGGGGAGTATTTTTTTGAAGGGCCATCCTGCGTGACACTGCAGTGCCACTCCTAGATGGGCCAGGTGTTTGTGTCGGCCACTTGGGTCGCTTATCTTAGTCACACAGCAACCTTGGTGCGCCTCTTTTTTTTTAGCATCATGTGCTGTTTGGGGAGTATTTTTTTGAAGGGCCATCCTGCGTGACACTGCAGTGCCACTCCTAGATGGGCCAGGTGTTTGTGTCGGCCACTTGGGTCGCTTATCTTAGTCACACAGCAACCTTGGTGCGCCTCTTTTTTTCTTTGCGTCATGTGCTGTTTGGGGAGTATTTTTTTGAAGGGCCATCCTGCGTGACACTGCAGTGCCACTCCTAGATGGGCCAGGTGTTTGTGTCGGCCACTTGGGTCGCTTATCTTAGTCACACAGCTACCTCATTGCACCTCTGTTTTTCTTTGTGTCATGTGCTGTTTGGGGAGTATTTTTTTGAAGGGCCATCCTGCGTGACACTGCAGTGCCACTCCTAGATGGGCCAGGTGTTTGTGTCGGCCACTTGGGTCGCTTATCTTAGTCACACAGCAACCTTGGTGCGCCTCTTTTTTTTTAGCATCATGTGCTGTTTGGGGAGTATTTTTTTGAAGGGCCATCCTGCGTGACACTGCAGTGCCACTCCTAGATGGGCCAGGTGTTTGTGTCGGCCACTTGGGTCGCTTATCTTAGTCACACAGCAACCTTGGTGCGCCTCTTTTTTTTTAGCATCATGTGCTGTTTGGGGAGTATTTTTTTGAAGGGCCATCCTGCGTGACACTGCAGTGCCACTCCTAGATGGGCCAGGTGTTTGTGTCGGCCACTTGGGTCGCTTATCTTAGTCACACAGCAACCTTGGTGCGCCTCTTTTTTTCTTTGCGTCATGTGCTGTTTGGGGAGTATTTTTTTGAAGGGCCATCCTGCGTGACACTGCAGTGCCACTCCTAGATATGCCAGGTGTTTGTGTCGGCCACTTGGGTCGCTTATCTTAGTCACACAGCGACCTTGGTGCGCCTCTTTTTTTCTTTGCGTCATGTGCTGTTTGGGAAGTATTTTTTTGAAGGGCCATCCTGCGTGACACTGCAGTGCCACTCCTAGATGGGCCAGGTGTTTGTGTCGGCCACTTGGGTCGCTTATCTTAGTCACACAGCGACCTTGGTGCGCCCCTTTTTTTCTTTTCGTCATGTGCTGTTTGGGGAGTATTTTTTTGAAGGGCCATCCTGCGTGACACTGCAGTGCCACTCCTAGATGGGCCAGGTGTTTGTGTTGGACACTTGGGTCGCTTATCTTAGTCACACAGCTACCTCATTGCGCCTCTGTTTTTCTTTGCGTTATGTGCTGTTTGGGGAGTATTTTTTTGAAGTGCCATCCTGCGTGACACTGCAGTGCCACTCCTAGATGGGCCAGGTGTTTGTGTCGGCCACTTGGGTCGCTTATCTTAGTCACACAGCTACCTCATTGCGCCTCTGTTTTTCTTTGCGTCATGTGCTGTTTGGGGAGTATTTTTTTGAAGGGCCATCCTGCGTGACACTGCAGTGCCACTCCTAGATGGGCCAGGTGTTTGTGTCGGCCACTTGGGTCGCTTATCTTAGTCACACAGCGACCTTGGTGCGCCTCTTTTTTTCTTTGCGTCATGTGCTGTTTGGGGAGTATTTTTTTGAAGGGCCATCCTGCGTGACACTGCAGTGCCACTCCTAGATGGGCCAGGTGTTTGTGTCGGCCACTTGGGTCGCTTATCTTAGTCACACAGCAACCTTGGTGCGCCTCTTTTTTTTATTTGCGTCATGCGCTGTTTGGGGAGTATTTTTTTGAAGGGCCATCCTGCGTGACACTGCAGTGCCACTCCTAGATGGGCCAGGTGTTTGTGTCGGCCACTTGGGTCGCTAATCTTAGTCACACAGCAAACTTGGTGCGCCTCTTTTTTTCTTTGCGTCATGTGCTGTTTGGGGAGTATTTTTTTGAAGGGCCATCCTGCGTGACACTGCAGTGACACTCCTAGATGGGCCAGGTGTTTGTGTCGGCCACTTGGGTCGCTTATCTTAGTCACACAGCTACCTCATTGCGCCTCTTTTTTTCTTTGCGTCATGTGCTGTTTGGGGAGTATTTTTTGAAGGGCCATCCTGCGTGACACTGCAGTGCCACTCCTAGATGGGCCAGGTGTTTGTGTCGGCCACTTGGGTCGCTTATCTTAGTCACACAGCGACCTTGGTGCGCCTCTTTTTTTCGTTGCGTCATGTGCTGTTTGGGGAGTATTTTTTTGAAGGGCCATCCTGCGTGACACTGCAGTGCCACTCCTAGATGGGCCAGGTGTTTGTGTCGGCCACTTGGGTCGCTTAGCTTAGCCATCCTGCGACCTCGGTGCAAATTTTAGGACTAAAAATAATATTGTGAGGTGTGAGGTGTTCAGAATAGACTGAAAATGAGTGGAAATTATGGTTATTGAGGTTAGTAATACTATGGGATCAAAATGACCCCCAAATTCTATGATTTAAGCTGTTTTTTAGGGTTTTTTGAAAAAAACACCCGAATCCAAAACACACCCGAATCCGACAAAAAAAATTCGGTGAGGTTTTGCCAAAACGCGTTCGAACCCAAAACACGGCCACGGAACCGAACCCAAAACCAAAACACAAAACCCGAAAAATTTCCGGTGCACATCACTACTAAATATCTAAATAGAGGATGTGGTGGTGGTGGTGGCGGTGCAAGGTCATTGTCATTGAGAGCATAGATAGCACATCTGTATAACCACCTACCTCTCACTCCCATATTCCCTATGGTTCATGCTGTATGCAAGGAAAGTAAAAAGTTGGATATACAGTACATCCCACACAGAATAACCATTTGCAAGTAGGCCAAGAACAGTAAGGGACTGTGGGGTCTATTCACTAAGCTGTGACGTGTGGAGAAGTGAGCCAGTGGAGAAGTTGCCCATGGCAACCAATCAGCATTGAAGTAACATTAGTAATTTGCATACTATACAATTGTACGGAGCAGCTGATTGGTCGCTGTGGGAAACTTCTCCATTCTTTTCACTGCTTCATGAATAGACCCCTGTATGTGCAATCTCTTCAATTCAGACAGGGAAAAACAAGCAAATACAGTACAGCAGAAAGAGCTCTGTCAAGAACTCTGGGGAACACAAATTTTTTTCCACAATCGTGTGTAAGCCTACAGGTTTCTTACTATTATTCTTTCCATCAAATGATGACCCTTGTAAATTAGGTCCACTGTCTTTATGCTTTAGCTTCCACCTAAAATAAGAAACACAGGGTAATCTCTTTTCTATGCTACAGGGACCTTGCAGTAAGGACCACATACAGGGTGTTTAAAGAAAAAAAAAGTAACTGAAACTTACACTGTATGTGTATCTTATGTATCTTATGTGTAAAGGCCCGTACACAACTACACACTGGTCGATATATCGGCCGTTCTCTTGAACGGCCGATATATCGCGGGACCGCCGGCCAGTGTGTACGGCCGATATGTCTGTGAACTCCGTCGTTCACAGACGTATCGCGTCGGCCGCGCAGCACAGCCGACGGCCAATATATCTACCGATATATTGGCGCGCCGCTGTGTGTGTACGGGGCGGTCGGCCGACCGCCCGTACACATGCTGCGGCGGCCGGCGGTGATTGACAGGTGAACTGGGCTGGCGTGTGTACACGCCCGCCCAGTTCATGACGTCAGTCCCCGACGGATCGGGCAGTGTGTATGCTCAACACACTGCCCGATCCGTCCATAGATATATCTGCAGATCAATTGATCTGCAGATATATCTACTAGTGTGTACCCACCTTTACAGGAGACGTTGTGACAGTCAATATGCCACAGCACACAATCCAGGAAAGTGCATGGTGTGTGGAACATTGGGGCAGATGTATTAACCTGGAGAAGGCATAAGCAAGTGATAAACCAGTGATAAATGCAAGGTGATAAACGCACCAGCCAGTCAGCTCCTAACTGTTAATTTGCATATTGGAGCTGATTGGCTGGTGCATTTATCACCTTGCGTTTATCACTTCCTTATGCCTTCTCCAGGTTAATACATCTGCCCCATTATTTCCAAAGTTGCAGGACAGGACGGAATGGTGGGCCTTCCCTGGCTTCCGCAACAACATAATGTACAGTATTTTCCAGGACAATTTCCAGAGACCTGCACTACCAAACAAAACCATTCTGTCTTGTGTGGAAATGTCCCAACAAACTGGGTCAGTGGCTAATCATAATGAAGGACGTTCCGCCAGACCACACAGCACCACGAGCAATGTGTGATGACGGAAAAAAGGTTCAGTTACTGTTTTTTAAACACCCTGTACAATTACTGTTTGCATCCTAATATGTAAGATACAGCCAACAATAAATAAATAATTAAAAATAACTAGAAACCGACGCCATTATAAATCTAATGGGCAGCAATGTCCTTAAGGATCATTTAATTTTAGCATAACCCTCTAACCCTAAGGCAGTGATCTGCAACTTGATACAGTATATGACCAAGGGCCCTCTTTCCAAGTTGATCGCTCGCTTGCTGCTTTTAGCAGCAGTGCAAACGCTAAGCCGCTGCCCTCAGGGAGTGTATCTAAGGTTAGCAGAACAGTGCTGAAATGTTTTCAAGCAGTATCAGAGTAGCTGCAGACCTACTCCTTCCTTGCGATCACTTCAGTCTGTTTAGTTCCTGCTTTGACGTCACAAACACGCCCTGCGTTTGGCCAGCCACTCCTCCATTTCCCTAGGCACGCCTGCGTTTTTACCTGACACGCCTGCGTTTTTTAGCACACTCCCGGAAAACTATCAGTTACCACCCAGAAACACCCACTTCCTGTCAATCACTCACCGATCAACAGAGCGACGGAAAATAGTCGCTCGGCCTTGTGTAAAACTGCATAGTTTTTTGTGAAAGTACGTCGCGCGTGCGCACTGCGGCCCATACACATGCGCAGAAATGCCGATTTTTAGCCTGATCACTGCATTGCGAACAACGGCAGCTAGCGATGAACTCGGAATGACCCCCAATATCACATGTGCTGCCCTCTGGGATGGTTTAAGTGAGAAGGGGACCCTTGTACAGCCTCTGGGCCTGATTCTGAGGTGGATGTGATGCTGTAGTTTGTACAGATGAGTGTTTTTTGTACTGTGCGTTTGTCAGAGTCGCACTACACATGCGCTGCGATTGATTAGTGATGGCGGTCGCAGTGAGAACTTATTCACAAAGTGAGTGACAAATAGTAAGCATTTGTGTGAGGTTACGGGGGTGGCTACAAAAACACAGGCATGTAAGAACCATTTCAGGGGCGTGTGTCAGAGCCTGCGACTGCGTCTTCATAAGCAGTTGTAAAGACTCTGGTAGCTTACTTGTGACCAACATTATGTGTTGCGCAGAGATGCGATATTGCAACTGATTTGAATGCAAGCAGCAGACAAGAGATGCCGTCAGCAGGCATCTCTGTTCAAACCCAACACCTTTCCACATCCCACTCCAACAAACATCTAACATACCTCTTCACTTGCCACAGACCACCCTAATTACCCTCAACACCTGCCCACATGCCAGTCAGTTCTTCCCACATGCCATTCAGACCTCCCAAAAAATCCCATACGTGTATATACTCAGCTACAGATGTGAACTGCTAAAAATCTCACGATTCATCCGTCAAATGGACTTGTGTGCAGCTCTGCATCAGCTCCTATAGGTGAGTAGTACTGTAGGTGTAAATTTACTAAGCTCCTGAGTTTGCAAACATGGGAATGTTTGGACATTTTTGCATTCATGGAAATTTACTAAAGAACACACATGGGAGTGTTTGTTTAAACAGAAGTACAAAACATGGGTGGACATGTACATACAATCAAATACAGTGCACCATCGGCCAAACTCAAAAGTAATTTCCAAAGACAATACTGATACATGGGAATCACTGCAGAAGTGTCTTTACTAGCTTGAGTCATGCTGAACAATGGTGACAGAGGCACTTCCTGTATAACAAACACATCCAGGGGCAAACGCAGGATTTTTTCATGGGGGTTTCCATGGGTATGTGTGTGTCTATATTATTATGTATGTAAAAATAAACGTTATGGTAAGAACTTACCGTTGATAACGTGATTTCTCTTATGTCCACAGGTATCCACAGGATAACATTGGGATATTGGCGAGCGACAGCGAAAATGGCACCAACACGGTCACGAGCTTTCTGGCCTCCCAGGATGCATTGGGGCCTCCACTATATAGTCCCGCCCACTGACTCAGTCAGATCAGTTCTTTCCACAGCGATCATAGGCAGGAACATTAGGTAGAGACCTGTACAGGCGATAAGAACACACATGCACACCCTTCCACACAAGAAGGAAGAGGTTTTTAGTGTTTGTCTAGATCCTCAAATCAGATGCGTCCGGGTGGGATCCCTGTGGATACCTGTGGACATAAGAGAAATAACGTTATCAACGGTAAGTTCTTACCATAACGTTTATTTCTCTGGCTGGGTCCACAGGATTATCCACAGGATAACATTGGGATTCCCAAAGCCATTTTAGTGGTGGGGACGCTCCTGATTGCACAGGAGGACCTTTCGCCCGAAGTCTGCGTCATGAGAGGCAAAAGTATCCAAGGCATAATGTCTGATGAATGTGTTTATGGAAGACCATGTGGCTGCCTTACATATCTGTTCTGCTGATGCACCCTTTTGTGCTGCCCAAGAAGGACCTACCTTACGTGTAGAGTGTGCAGAGACATTAGCCGGAATAGGGAGATCTGCATGAGAATAAGCTTCAGATATTACCACTCGGAGCCATCTCGCCAGCGTCTGTTTACTAGCAGGCCAACCTCTCCTATGGAATCCGTAGAGGATGAAGAGGGAATCTGTTTTCCTGATGGCACTAGTACGATCTATATAGATTTTTAAAGACCGGACCACGTCCAGTGACGCTTCTCCCGCAGATAGTCCCGAAACCTGAAAAGCTGGGACTACAATCTCTTCATTCAGGTGAAACTTTGACACCACCTTTGGAAGATAACTAGATCTCGTTCTGAGAACTGCTCTGTCTGGAAAAAAACTTAGGAAAGGAGACTTACATGATAATGCTCCTAAATCTGACACTCTTCTGGCTGACGCCATTGCCAGTAAAAAAAGAACTTTAATCGTTAACCACTTAAGATCCGCTCTCTCAAGTGGTTCAAACAAAGGACCCTGGAGAAATTTAAGAACTAAATTCAAATCCCAAGGAGCTGCAGGAGGAACAAATGGAGGTTGAATATGTACTACTCCTTGGAAAAACGTACGTACATCCTGTAGGTCAGCAATCTTCTGCTGAAACCATACAGTCAACGCTGAGACTTGCACCCTCAAGGAAGCAACCTTCAACCCCTTATCCAATCCTGCCTGCAGAAAATCCAAAATTCTAGCTACTTTAAAGGCTCTTGGATTGTAATTTTTTCCAGAACACCAATGAATATAGGCTTGCCATATTCTATGATATACACGGGCCGAAGAAGGCTTTCTTGCTCTAAGCATGGTTTGGATTACTTGCTTTGAAAATCCTTTAGCCTCTAAGATAGAGGTTTCAACAGCTACGCCGTCAAAGACAGGCGATCCAGATGACTGTGACAACAAGGACCCTGCATTAACAGATCTGGACGTTGAGGGAGCAGTATCGGTGCTTCCACAGACATTCTCCACAGATCTGTGTACCAATGCCTTCTTGGCCAAGCTGGAGCTATTAGAATGATTGCTCCTTTTGCCTGTTTTATCTTTCTCACTACTCTGGGTAACAGAGATATTGGAGGGAACAGATATGCCAGCTGAAACCTCCATTCTACTGACAGTGCGTCTACCAGGACTGCTCCTGGATCCCTTGTTCTTGATCCGTACCTCGGAACTTTGTTGTTTAGACGAGACGCCATAAGGTCTATCTCCGGTAGACCCCATCTGTTCACCAGTGTCTGAAACACTTCTGGGTGTAGTGCCCATTCGGTTTCCTGCAGGGACGTGCAGTCAGGGGAGGCAGGGGAGGCAGTGCCTCCCCTGTCATTAATGATTAAGATAATACAAAGAAGATGCATATGACACATATTCTGTGTCATATGTATCTTCTTAATATTATTCTGATCATTGCTCCCCTCCTTATGTGTTTGGGAGGCACCGATCGTGGTGCCTCCCGTTATCTCTGGGGATAATATGGGGAGCGGGGGGGCGGACACGGGCGGGGACTAGCCATGGGCTGTAAAAGCCCATTGAAAATGTATGGGAAAGCGGCACCATTAGTGGTGCCGCTTTCCTACAGGGACGTGCTTTCAACCTATGAAAGCACGTCCCTGTCAGTGAGGCTACAGTGATTGGCCAGCGGATCCGTCACTGGATCCGCTGTCAATCACTGTGCGGGCGGCTGAATGCGGCGATTGTGCGGGCGGCGGGATGCGGCGGCGGTGGTGCGGGCGGTGGTGGAGCAGGCGGCGGGTTGCGGCGGCTGTGCGGCGGCGGAAAATTACCTTTATCTGCAGAGTTTGGCAGCGGAGCGGCTCCAGTTTCAAAAATGGCGCCTCAGCGTCATTTTTAAAATTCAAGATGGCCGCCGCGAGCCAATCACGGCTCGCCGCGTCATCGCCCCGCCCCCTCCGGCTGACTTATATAAGTCAGCGCGAGGCGGAGGAGAGTCAGTCCGACGGCGGAGGAGGAGCTGTGAAGAGCTCCTGAAGAAAGAAGACGGCTGGAAGTCCTGGCTGGGCGGCGGCTATGCAAAAGAGCTTAGCAGCCGCCGCCCACCAGGTGAAGACGCTGGAAGCCCTGGGGGGGTGGCGCCCCCCAGGTGAAGACGCCGGAAGCCCTGGGAAGGCGGCGGCCACGCAAAAGAGCTTAACGGCCGCCGCCCCCAGGTGAAGACCCAGTTAAATAAAGCTTCTTTTCAAGACGTGTGGCGTTTTATTTTAATATTTTCTTTACAGGTGGACTATAGGTGCCAGCTAGCCCTTTATGTCCAGGCATGCTGGCACTTGTGGTTCTCCCAAGTGCCAGCATGCTGGGGCAGGCTTGCTGGGACCTGTAGGCTACCTGTAAAGAACAATATTACTATTCTTTGCAGGTGGACTACAGGTGCCAGCAGGCCCTTTATGTCCGGGCATGCTGGCACTTGTGGTTCTCCAAGTGCCAGCATGCTGGGGCAGGCTTGCTGGGACCTGTAGGCCACCTGTAAAGAACAATATTAACACACAATGAACCCCGCACCCACCGCCACCAGGGGTGCGGGGCATAGCACTGGGCTATCAGCCCAGTGCTGGTTATTGCTCGGGAGGGGGGACCCCATTTTTATTTTTTGGGGTTCCCACTTTCTGAGGAATTCCAACCCTGGGCTGACTGGCTGGGGGGCAGATTAATGTTATTGCAGGGGGACCCCACACTGAGTGTCTCCCCTGCTATGGCATTACTCTCCCTGGCTGGTTCTGCCTAGTGCTGGTTTTCCTGATGTGGTGGGGGACTACACTTTTTTTTTTTCGGGGGGGGGGGGGGGGCTTGTTAGCTGCCAGTGCCTCCCCAACCTGTGATCCCACCGCACGTCACTGGTTTCCTGAATGGTGTGCCGACTGAGAAAATCAGCTTCCCAATTTAGTACACCGGGGACAAATATTGCTGACAATGCTGGGAGATGGAGTTCTGCCCACTTTAGAATGGGAGTTACTTCCTCCATCAGACTCTGTGAGTCCCTCCTTGATGATTTAGGTATGCTACCGCCGTCGCATTGTCTGAGCGGATCTGGACTGGTCTTCCTTGTAGATTGTCCTTTGCCTGAACTAGGGCCAAGTAAATGGCTCTTATTTCTAACAGATTTATCGGCAGGCGACTTTCCCTTGCGGTCCATTTTCCCTGGAACCATAGGCTTCCGAGTACCGCCCCCCAACCTTGCAGGCTGGCATCTGTCGTCAGGACTTGCCACTCTTTTATCCAAAAGGGTCTCCCCTTGTTTAAATGGTCTGTCTGTAGCCACCATGCTAGAGACCTTTTTACATTTACTGGAATCTTTACCATCTGCTTCTTTATTGTTTGATGATTTCCGTTCCATTTTGTCAAAATTAGATGCTGCAATGGTCTGGAGTGGAATTGCGCATATTCCACCAAGTCGAACGTTGATACCATCAGACCCAACAGTCGCATTGCTGCATGGACTGACATTGTCTGGGCTTGCAACGCTTCCTGAGCCATGACCTGCACCTTGACTATTTTCTTCTCTGGTAAGAGAACTCTCTGTAGGTCTGAATCCAATATGGCTCCCAAATGAACCATCCGCTGTGATGGATTCAGGGACGACTTCTCCCAATTTATGAGCCACCCGTGTCTCTGTAAACAAACTATCGTCTGTTGGAGATTGCTCAACAGTAAATCTTGCGACTGTGCTAAGATTAATAGGTCGTCTAGGTATGGGAATATCCTTATCCCTTGTTTGCGCAGACAAGCTGCCATAACCACCATGATCTTGGTAAACACCCTGGGTGCTGTAGCTAGCCCGAAGGGCAGAGCTTGGAACTGGAAGTGTTCCTTGAGGATGGCAAACCTGAGGTAACACTGATGTGATAGTGCTATAGGCACATGTAGGTAAGCATCCCGCACATCCAGAGATACCATATAGTCTCCCGGTTCCATAGCCAACATTATGGAGCGTAACGTCTCCATGTGGAACTTCGGGATCCATATGTAATTGTTCAACATCTTCAGATTTAGAATTGGTCGATATGACCCATTTGGTTTCTGGATTAGAAACAGATTGGAGTAATACCCCTGTCCCTTTTGTGATGGAGGTACTGGGACAATCACACCTGACTGCAGTAATTTTTGGACTGCTTCTTGCAGGGCATTGGCCTTCGACTCTATACGAGACGGGCTGGTGCAAAAAAATCTTTGAGGAGGCTGCCTCCTGAATGGGAACCCATACCCCTGAGATACTACCTTCTGCACCCAGGCATCTGTTGTTGACTGTTGCCATGTGTGTGCAAATTGCAGGAGTCGGCCCCCAACCCTGGAATCCTCCAGGCGGAGGCCCGTCTCTTCAGGCTGAGGGCTTTTGTTCAGGTTTGGAAGCTGGCTTTTTGCTAGCCCACTACTTCTTACCCCTGGATTTAAACTGGGGTTGTTTAGGCTCCTCTTTACCTTTCGCTTTGCTTTGCCAGCGAAATGAGCAAAATTTTAAACCCTTGGACTTAGGGTTGTAGGTAGCCGCAAATCTGACCCTCTTCGATTCAGCCTCTGACTCTAGGATATCCGATAAAGGTTTTCCAAATAATATATTACCCACGAAAGGCAATGCTTCCAATTCCTTCTTGGACTCCGCATCTGCCTTCCAGGTCCGTAGCCAGACTGCTCTGCGAGCGACTACTGCCAGGGCTGAAGCTTTAGAAGCAACAGTGCCTACATCAATGGCTGCTTCTTCTAAATACTGGGCAGATTGTCTTAAACGGCAAAGACGATCCTCTTGCTCCCTAGTAGGAGAGGGGATGTCATTCTCTAGTTCCTCTATCCATTCGCCCATTGCCTTTGCTACCCAGGCCGAAGCCATAGCAGGTCTTACCACTGCACCCACAAGAGAAAAAATATTTTTCAATAGGCTCTCTACCCTCCTGTCTGTGACATCATTCAAAGAGGTAGATGACAGTGGCAAAGCAGATTTGTGCACGAGTCGCAGAACATGTGCATCTTGGCCCTCATTCCGAGTTGTTCGCTCGTTCTTTTTCATCGCATCGCAGTGAAAATCCGCTTAGTACGCATGCGCAAAGTTCGCACTGCGGCTGCGCCAAGTAACTTTACTATGAAGAAAGTATTTTTACTCACGGCTTTTTCTTCGCTCCGGCGATCGTAATGTGATTGACAGGAAATGGGTGTTACTGGGCGGAAACACGGCGTTTCAGGGGCGTGTGGCTGAAAACGCTACCGTTTCTGGAAAAAACGCAGGAGTGGCCGGAGAAACGGTGGGAGTGCCTGGGCGAACGCTGGGTGTGTTTGTGACGTCAACCAGGAACGACAAGCACTGAACTGATCGCACAGGCAGAGTAAGTCTGGAGCTACTCTGAAACTGCTAAGTAGTTAGTAATCGCAATATTGCGAATACATCGGTCGCAATTTTAAGAAGCTAAGATTCACTCCCAGTAGGCGGCGGCTTAGCGTGTGTAACTCTGCTAAATTCACCTTGCGACCGATCAACTCGGAATGAGGGCCCTACTTTTGGAGGAACTTCTCTCTTCGAACAATCTCCAGCAGGAAATGGATAATAAGAATCCCATCTCCTAGGAATCTTATACTTTTTACCGGGCGCTGCCCAAGACTCATCCATCATTTCCGTCAACTCCTCTGACGCTGGAAATTCAGCTTTCACTGACTTTGTTCGTTTGAATACAGGTGCTTTTGCTTTTAACGCTGTCTTGGCTGGTTCTTCCAGAGAAAGCACAGCCTTTACTGCATTAATGAGTTCAGCTACATCATCTGAACTAAAGCTCTGCGACTGATCATCATACGGAGTTGAATCTATTGTTTCCGCATCATCATCCGATGTATCCTCTTGTGTAGTCTGCCATACAGACGTATCTGTCTTAGTCTTACCTACCCCTTGGTTGCTTGTAGAGGCTACTGGAACCAAACCATAGGAAGGGAGCTGCATGTATGGGTTCATAGTGTAACCTAACCCTTGAGGTGGTGCTACTGGAGCTAACCTGTCCGCTATTGAAGACAGAGTCTTTGCGAACATATTCCATGGTGGCTCTACTGGAGGTTGAACTAACTCCTGTTTTTTACTTCGCTGAAAAGCGAAACAGTTTGCACACAAACCCTCATAAGTGACCAATTGAATCATATCAATTACCCCTGACTTACAAGATAAGCATGTTAGGGCTGTAGGAGTGCTTGACAAATTCTCCTCATCACTTTTGCCGCTCACAGACATTTTTTCTGATATTGACTACACAATTTTGTGACTGAACCACACCCTATAATCAGTATATAGAGGTGAAATCAATCTGACCACAGTGCACCTGATTTGAGGGTCAGAACAGGACTGACATTACACAGAAAAGTCAGCACACATACTAGCAGTCAGTCACATGTTAAAGCATTAGACATTGTCATATGAGAATACAACCTCCATAATAACTTATACATAAGTAGGAAAATTGTACTTCTGTTTAACTGGTTCTTTTTCAACATAACATGCAGAAAACACAGTAATATACAGGTCTCATATGCAATAGGTACTAAAAATTAACAGTGCACACTAAGAAGTAGAAGGAATTTTTAGTACTGTCCAGGGAGCGGGATACAGGGAGACTCACCACACTTCCATATCCAAGCAAAGACGCTCGAAAGACGCTGAGTGGATTCAGACGCTACTGGTGTACACTGCCGCTCTTGGTAACTGATAACGGACACGGATGCTCACCAACGGACACGGACGCTGAGCGACTCCACGTGCATGCAGACACTAAAGGCCTGCGACTCAGTCTGGGCGGGTTTATATCCAGTGTACACAACCGCAGCGTCTAAGCTGCGACCGAGTACCCTCGTGGTAGCGTCTGAGCCGGAAGTGAGGTCATTCAGTTCATGAAACGAGAGACCCGCGGGAACTGGCCATGAACTCGGAGGAGGGACGGCCAGGAGAGCGTCTGAAACCCCCTGTTGACTTAAACTCCCAGGATCGCGGCCTCACCTAGTCCTGGCGCCTATGATCCCCGGAGCGTAGCGCTGTCACACTCGAGATGTTCGGCGCATCAACACGCTGTTTGTAGTCTCCACCAAATCAGCGTAGCTGTGTCCTGACCCCTCTAGTAAGAGGAAGTCCATATACTCACTGTCTCCCCATGCTCCGGCCACAGCCTGGTAACGTCTGCTGGACCTGCTAGAACATCCGACACAGACGCCCGTCGAGACAGCACTGTACCGCGAAGGTAAGCGTTGTTGCGACCCGGTGGGGAGTTGTTGGAGCGACTCTTTCTAATACACGTTTAAGACGCTGTTAAGAGAAGTCGCTCAAACAAAAACAGTAAGTCTATAAAAATAAAGTAATGAAAACTTGAGGCTGCTTTCACAGCAGCCCTGTGACCATGCGGCTTCCTGCCGCACCAAGCAAAAAACTGATCTGACTGAGTCAGTGGGCGGGACTATATAGTGGAGGCCCCAATGCATCCTGGGAGGCCAGAAAGCTCGTGACCGTGTTGGTGCCATTTTCGCTGTCGCTCGACAATATCCCAATGTTATCCTGTGGATAATCCTGTGGACCCAGCCAGAGAAAAAATTATAACATTGTCTGTTACATTTATCTTATATAACAAGGTTGTTTCATGTGGATAAATGTTACCTTCTCTGTAGACAATGTTATCATTTTTTGCACTGTTTATTTATTTATTTTTCATATTGTATCAGTGACTTAGCTAACAGACTCTGGTTGTGACGTCCTATGGGCGATTCCCGGAAGTTCTGGAGGCGGTACCTGGGTGTGGTGTCGGTAATGGGATAAAAAGTGAGTTTGTTAATCATTCACTGTGTATCCTGATGACGAGAAATAAATCTCGAAACGTTGAACTACTTACCTGCTCCTTAGTTTATTGGATTGAGTGCCGCTTCATACTCTCTATTTTAAGTCCTTGTGAATTGAACACCTAGGAAGGCACCGGAGCTACCTGCTATATTTATTGGGAGTGCTGCCTATACTGCAACTATATATAGTTGCTCCCCCCCCCCCCCCCGTATCTACAGGTGTAAGCAGTACTGTATCAATAAACTTTTCTTGGGTTGGGTTGATGAAGTAAGTATCACTTTTAAGAAAAGTTTATTAATACAGTACTGCTTACACCTGTAGATATGGGGGGGGGGGGGGGGGGGGGAGCAGAAAGGGAAGAAAAAAGGAAGAAGAAAAAAAAAACACAGATTATGCACAAAATTGCAGTCTAACTAGTAAATATTAAATACTGAGAGTTAGGACTGTTTTATGTTGGGAATGAATAGTTAAACAATTATGTATAGTTAGAAGTATTCAGAGGGCGCACTATGACTTCAAACTCCAAATATTTGGAACCAGCATAAACCAAGTGGCAGTATTTTTTATTTTATTTTAATACAACATTAAAAATATTAAAATCATACAGAAGTATAATAATTCATAAACACATCATTTGTTTGATGCATATATAACATTTCATAAAAACTGTCATAAACCCAACGCGTTTCGTCCTATAAGGACTTCATCAGGGGTATGGTTTGTAGCTGGTCATGGAGGAAAGAGGAAGCAAAGGAGTAGAAAAACAAAAGATAGAGAATATCAAATAATATCGTGGAATGCATTTCGATTTCAACATACTTTTTCTTTTATAAGGTACCTAATATTATTTATAATGTATGTTCATTCAACTGATAAACATGAATAGATCGTCAATACATACAAAGTATCATCAGACAATGAGAAAAGAATAAAAAATTCTCACTGGACATAATTTAGACGACTACTACTTACTATGGATACTGTTTCGGATAGGTCCCGTATAACCATAAGGTTTATTATTAGTGATAACCGTATTCCACTGTTAATAAAAGTATTTGAAGTATGGTACTCTAGAAAGGATAAAGTCTATTAAATGGGATCCAGTTACTTTCCATATTTTAAACTATAAGATAATAACCGTCACTCACATTGAATAATACTCAAATATCAAAGGTCTTCCATATGGAGTATGGTGAAAGTGTCTAAAGAAAAAGAGGGGGGATTGTTTCAAACTAAGTTTAATTTATTTTTGTGACTAACCATATGTAATAGTCATACTCACATTTTGGTTCAAAAAATGCTCATAGTCAATAATAAATTGTCTTCAATGGTTTGGGGAAAACCAGATAGAATCTAAATAAATAAAATGGATTTGAATAAGGTGTGTATGGGCCTCAAATCAAGATTCTATTCTCAAGATATATAAATTGACTTACTTTTTATTAAAAAGACACCAATCAGGAATCCAGATAAGTCAAAGGTAACCGACTAGAAATAAATAAATTAATGGGATAAATTCAATTAAATTAACTGAAAAATAAATTATAAAGGAAAGGGGAATAGGCTGATTACTTACATGATGAGATCCTGGACCTAGTGACTGCCTTCTCTCCTCAATGTCAAGTGAATTGAGTTAAGAGGGCCTAGCCTATTTATACCTATGAAGGTATTACATCACTTCCTTTATCACCTAATAGGTCCAGCAGCAAAACAGCTACAAAGGGCTTTTATTAGAGACTCCAGATGTAATCCTATTGTTAAACCTAAAAGGTTTACACTCATAAGTCGATGGAATAATATATAACATAAATAAAAGAGTTAATTTAAGCAAAAAATCATTAATTGTGATTGTGCGTTCCACCCGTCGCATCGTGGAACGCATGGACTTCCGTTTAGATTTGGCAGTTTTCCGTCCAAATAAATTGAGCCCAAAGCAAATAATAGTGTATTTTGATTAAGCCCAGAGAGGGTGCATCCGATCCGGGATCATCATAGTTCCCGATCGGTGCAGCGATGGAAGGGAAGGAGGGAGAATCCGTATCCACGGGCCCGTGCGTTCCAACTAGTGCCAGGTGGAACGCAACGCGTCACTTCCCGTGTGTTCCACCTAATACCAGGTGGAACGCAACGCGTCACTTCCGCATTACGGACCCATGCGCTCCATATTAAGGATGGAACGCTGTACGTCACTCCTGCGACAGGTGCTCTTGCGTTCCACCTGTCCGGACTGCGAGACGTACGATGTCAATTTTAGTATCTACATATCAAAAAAAAGAATACTTAGAAAAAATATAATGTTATATAAACTCACTCTAAAGTCTCCCACAATTTTGACCGAGTGTAACACAGTGGAATTTGATCATTAATTTCTCAAAGTCTTTACAGGTGACAATGACAATATAATATGACATACAGGTGACAATGATAATATAATATGACATACAAAAAAATTATTATCATATGAGTTAATAGTTGGTAATTAATGTTCATAAACCTTATCGGTAAAAAATAATACAATTCATATAGTCATAATGAGAGGATAATGGGAAAATCACAATAAAGTACATAAAAGAAATAGTCCCAAATATTAAGTTATTTATTATTATAACATACTGATGATCTAATTTAGGTTCATTCAAGAAGTATCTCCAAGGGGACTTTTCTCATTATTGGGGGCTAAAACCTACTTAAATGAGGGGTATCTAGTATTTGATCTAAACAAATGATTAGACATCCCATATCATCAGAGTAATTATTCCTTATCGTAGGGATGTATAGATATAACATTTCCAATCAGTACTCCATTCTAAACAGAATGATGGACCTGACTTAGCAACCCAGAAAGGAGACTATATCGATGTTCTCATTGAGACCAATCGGATGTAAAGTATTCAGTGTGTAGATCCAATATGACTCTCGTTTGGCTAACATTAGATCTCGGTCCCCTCCTCTTAAATCTGGTTTAATATGTTCTAATACTGTAAAAGTTAGCCCGGTCACATTTGATTGATGGATTTCCGCAAAGTGCCGGGGTAGGCTATGTGACATCATTTTATTTCTAATGTTCCTCAGATGTTCTTGGACTCTGATTTTGAGTTTACGTTTCGTTTTGCCCACATAGGACAGACCACAAGGGCAATTTATTTTATAGATCACGTATTCAGTCATACAAGTTACCCGATCTTTCAAGGAGTGTAGTCTACCATTATCCAGTATTATTTTTACATTAGCCCTTTGCATATGTTTGCAACAGATGCAATGGGTGCATGGGAAACAACCCCATTTATTGCCAAGAGAGAACTCCTTTGGTATATTAGTATTAGTAGGTTTCTCGGCTCTAAAGGTGCTCGGTGCTAATATACTTTTTAAATTAGGGGCACGTTTAAAGACTAACCTTGGTCTGTCAGGTAGCGTGGGTCCTAAAATGGGGTCTTTCTGTAATATATTCCAATGTTTTTTTATTATTTTATTTATTTTATTTGCATCCTTACTAAACCCGGTGACAAATGGTCTAGATTGATCCATACTTTGGGAAATGGGGAGTTTTTCTCTAATTAGTTCGACCCTGGATCTTTTGGAAGCTTTCCATCTTGCTTCATTTAAGGAATTAATATTATATCCCCTTTCAATGAATCTATTATAAAGGATGGTTGACTGTTCCCAGTAGCTATTAATATCACTGCAATTTTTTCGGATCCTAACAAATTGAGAGTAAGGTACCCCATTCTTCCAAACAGAATGATGGCAACTGTCACTAGGTATGTAACTGTTAGCGTCAACAGATTTAAAGTGAGTCTTAGTAGTGACTCCTTTCGTATTATGTCCCATCAATTCAAGATCCAAGTAGTCAATAGAGGTGGGGTCTGTTTTAAAGGTAAACTTCAAATTATAATCATTCTTATTCAAATGGTCCATAAATCCTGTGATACTTTCTAAATCCCCCTGCCAGATAAATAAGAGATCGTCAATATATCTCTTATACAATATTATATTCGCTTTTTCGAATTCTGTATTATATATAAACTTATTTTCCCACTCACCCATCAACAAATTGGCATAAGAGGGGGCGAATTTGGTCCCCATCGCGGTACCTTGTTTTTGTAAAAAATAGGTACCATTAAATTCAAAAAAATTATGTTCTAAAATGAACCTAATACAATCAATTATGAAGATAACCTCTAGAGGAGAATTGTTAGGATCATTCTCAAGGACGTGTCGGACAGCCTCTACTCCTCTATCATGGGGGATAGAGGAATATAGGGCCTGCACGTCCACAGTTAACCACCTATTATTGGTGGACCATTGGCAATTCTCAACCAATCTCAGTATGCTTGTGGAATCTTTCAAATGTGATCTATTAAGCTGAACATAAGGCTGTAATTTCAAATCTAAATAATGCGAGAGGTTAGAGGTTAAAGAGTTCACTCCTGCAATAATGGGGCGCCCTGGTGGATTTTCTTTGTTTTTATGTACTTTTGGCAATTGGTAGAATATGGGCATGACCGGGAATTTTTTATACAAGTAATCGAATTCATCTTTACAGATTATACTATTATTCTTTGCATTGATCAGAAGTTTATATAATAATTCTTGAAACTCTATGGAGGGGTCATTAGCGAGTTTGGTATAGGTAGATTCGTCATCTAATATATTATACGATTCTTTCAAATAAAGTGACTTATCTTGGAGAACTACTGCACCCCCCTTATCAGCTGCTTTAATTATTATATTTGGGTCTTTAGATAAGTTCTTAATAGCGTTCTTTTCTAACGGTGTAATATTATTATTATATTTACTATTGTACGATTTGATTTTTCTGAAGTCATCTCTAACGGACTCATAGAATATGTCAACGTGACTTCCACGGGACTCTACGGGATAAAATTTCGAAGGGAGAGAAACGAGAGGCCTTTCCTTGGGTTCATATGATAACCTTGGGACCGGATTTTTAAGGAAATGTCGCTGTACTGTCAGATTTCTAACATATCTATTTAGATCAATAAAAAGGTTGAACTTATCTGTACCCCTATTGGGTGCAAATTTAAGTCCTTTAGTTAATACCGACTTCTCGGTTGTAGAAAGTTCTTTCGCTGAAAGGTTGAATTATCAACCTTTCAGCGAAAGAACTTTCTACAACCGAGAAGTCGGTATTAACTAAAGGACTTAAATTTGCACCCAATAGGGGTACAGATAAGTTCAACCTTTTTATTGATCTAAATAGATATGTTAGAAATCTGACAGTACAGCGACATTTCCTTAAAAATCCGGTCCCAAGGTTATCATATGAACCCAAGGAAAGGCCTCTCGTTTCTCTCCCTTCGAAATTTTATCCCGTAGAGTCCCGTGGAAGTCACGTTGACATATTCTATGAGTCCGTTAGAGATGACTTCAGAAAAATCAAATCGTACAATAGTAAATATAATAATAATATTACACCGTTAGAAAAGAACGCTATTAAGAACTTATCTAAAGACCCAAATATAATAATTAAAGCAGCTGATAAGGGGGGTGCAGTAGTTCTCCAAGATAAGTCACTTTATTTGAAAGAATCGTATAATATATTAGATGACGAATCTACCTATACCAAACTCGCTAATGACCCCTCCATAGAGTTTCAAGAATTATTATATAAACTTCTGATCAATGCAAAGAATAATAGTATAATCTGTAAAGATGAATTCGATTACTTGTATAAAAAATTCCCGGTCATGCCCATATTCTACCAATTGCCAAAAGTACATAAAAACAAAGAAAATCCACCAGGGCGCCCCATTATTGCAGGAGTGAACTCTTTAACCTCTAACCTCTCGCATTATTTAGATTTGAAATTACAGCCTTATGTTCAGCTTAATAGATCACATTTGAAAGATTCCACAAGCATACTGAGATTGGTTGAGAATTGCCAATGGTCCACCAATAATAGGTGGTTAACTGTGGACGTGCAGGCCCTATATTCCTCTATCCCCCATGATAGAGGAGTAGAGGCTGTCCGACACGTCCTTGAGAATGATCCTAACAATTCTCCTCTAGAGGTTATCTTCATAATTGATTGTATTAGGTTCATTTTAGAACATAATTTTTTTGAATTTAATGGTACCTATTTTTTACAAAAACAAGGTACCGCGATGGGGACCAAATTCGCCCCCTCTTATGCCAATTTGTTGATGGGTGAGTGGGAAAATAAGTTTATATATAATACAGAATTCGAAAAAGCGAATATAATATTGTATAAGAGATATATTGACGATCTCTTATTTATCTGGCAGGGGGATTTAGAAAGTATCACAGGATTTATGGACCATTTGAATAAGAATGATTATAATTTGAAGTTTACCTTTAAAACAGACCCCACCTCTATTGACTACTTGGATCTTGAATTGATGGGACATAATACGAAAGGAGTCACTACTAAGACTCACTTTAAATCTGTTGACGCTAACAGTTACATACCTAGTGACAGTTGCCATCATTCTGTTTGGAAGAATGGGGTACCTTACTCTCAATTTGTTAGGATCCGAAAAAATTGCAGTGATATTAATAGCTACTGGGAACAGTCAACCATCCTTTATAATAGATTCATTGAAAGGGGATATAATATTAATTCCTTAAATGAAGCAAGATGGAAAGCTTCCAAAAGATCCAGGGTCGAACTAATTAGAGAAAAACTCCCCATTTCCCAAAGTATGGATCAATCTAGACCATTTGTCACCGGGTTTAGTAAGGATGCAAATAAAATAAATAAAATAATAAAAAAACATTGGAATATATTACAGAAAGACCCCATTTTAGGACCCACGCTACCTGACAGACCAAGGTTAGTCTTTAAACGTGCCCCTAATTTAAAAAGTATATTAGCACCGAGCACCTTTAGAGCCGAGAAACCTACTAATACTAATATACCAAAGGAGTTCTCTCTTGGCAATAAATGGGGTTGTTTCCCATGCACCCATTGCATCTGTTGCAAACATATGCAAAGGGCTAATGTAAAAATAATACTGGATAATGGTAGACTACACTCCTTGAAAGATCGGGTAACTTGTATGACTGAATACGTGATCTATAAAATAAATTGCCCTTGTGGTCTGTCCTATGTGGGCAAAACGAAACGTAAACTCAAAATCAGAGTCCAAGAACATCTGAGGAACATTAGAAATAAAATGATGTCACATAGCCTACCCCGGCACTTTGCGGAAATCCATCAATCAAATGTGACCGGGCTAACTTTTACAGTATTAGAACATATTAAACCAGATTTAAGAGGAGGGGACCGAGATCTAATGTTAGCCAAACGAGAGTCATATTGGATCTACACACTGAATACTTTACATCCGATTGGTCTCAATGAGAACATCGATATAGTCTCCTTTCTGGGTTGCTAAGTCAGGTCCATCATTCTGTTTAGAATGGAGTACTGATTGGAAATGTTATATCTATACATCCCTACGATAAGGAATAATTACTCTGATGATATGGGATGTCTAATCATTTGTTTAGATCAAATACTAGATACCCCTCATTTAAGTAGGTTTTAGCCCCCAATAATGAGAAAAGTCCCCTTGGAGATACTTCTTGAATGAACCTAAATTAGATCATCAGTATGTTATAATAATAAATAACTTAATATTTGGGACTATTTCTTTTATGTACTTTATTGTGATTTTCCCATTATCCTCTCATTATGACTATATGAATTGTATTATTTTTTACCGATAAGGTTTATGAACATTAATTACCAACTATTAACTCATATGATAATAATTTTTTTGTATGTCATATTATATTATCATTGTCACCTGTATGTCATATTATATTGTCATTGTCACCTGTAAAGACTTTGAGAAATTAATGATCAAATTCCACTGTGTTACACTCGGTCAAAATTGTGGGAGACTTTAGAGTGAGTTTATATAACATTATATTTTTTCTAAGTATTCTTTTTTTTGATATGTAGATACTAAAATTGACATCGTACGTCTCGCAGTCCGGACAGGTGGAACGCAAGAGCACCTGTCGCAGGAGTGACGTACAGCGTTCCATCCTTAATATGGAGCGCATGGGTCCGTAATGCGGAAGTGACGCGTTGCGTTCCACCTGGTATTAGGTGGAACACACGGGAAGTGACGCGTTGCGTTCCACCTGGCACCAGTTGGAACGCACGGGCCCGTGGATACGGATTCTCCCTCCTTCCCTTCCATCGCTGCACCGATCGGGAACTATGATGATCCCGGATCGGATGCACCCTCTCTGGGCTTAATCAAAATACACTATTATTTGCTTTGGGCTCAATTTATTTGGACGGAAAACTGCCAAATCTAAACGGAAGTCCATGCGTTCCACGATACGACGGGTGGAACGCACAATCACAATTAATGATTTTTTGCTTAAATTAACTCTTTTATTTATGTTATATATTATTCCATCGACTTATGAGTGTAAACCTTTTAGGTTTAACAATAGGATTACATCTGGAGTCTCTAATAAAAGCCCTTTGTAGCTGTTTTGCTGCTGGACCTATTAGGTGATAAAGGAAGTGATGTAATACCTTCATAGGTATAAATAGGCTAGGCCCTCTTAACTCAATTCACTTGACATTGAGGAGAGAAGGCAGTCACTAGGTCCAGGATCTCATCATGTAAGTAATCAGCCTATTCCCCTTTCCTTTATAATTTATTTTTCAGTTAATTTAATTGAATTTATCCCATTAATTTATTTATTTCTAGTCGGTTACCTTTGACTTATCTGGATTCCTGATTGGTGTCTTTTTAATAAAAAGTAAGTCAATTTATATATCTTGAGAATAGAATCTTGATTTGAGGCCCATACACACCTTATTCAAATCCATTTTATTTATTTAGATTCTATCTGGTTTTCCCCAAACCATTGAAGACAATTTATTATTGACTATGAGCATTTTTTGAACCAAAATGTGAGTATGACTATTACATATGGTTAGTCACAAAAATAAATTAAACTTAGTTTGAAACAATCCCCCCTCTTTTTCTTTAGACACTTTCACCATACTCCATATGGAAGACCTTTGATATTTGAGTATTATTCAATGTGAGTGACGGTTATTATCTTATAGTTTAAAATATGGAAAGTAACTGGATCCCATTTAATAGACTTTATCCTTTCTAGAGTACCATACTTCAAATACTTTTATTAACAGTGGAATACGGTTATCACTAATAATAAACCTTATGGTTATACGGGACCTATCCGAAACAGTATCCATAGTAAGTAGTAGTCGTCTAAATTATGTCCAGTGAGAATTTTTTATTCTTTTCTCATTGTCTGATGATACTTTGTATGTATTGACGATCTATTCATGTTTATCAGTTGAATGAACATACATTATAAATAATATTAGGTACCTTATAAAAGAAAAAGTATGTTGAAATCGAAATGCATTCCACGATATTATTTGATATTCTCTATCTTTTGTTTTTCTACTCCTTTGCTTCCTCTTTCCTCCATGACCAGCTACAAACCATACCCCTGATGAAGTCCTTATAGGACGAAACGCGTTGGGTTTATGACAGTTTTTATGAAATGTTATATATGCACAAACAAATGATGTGTTTATGAATTATTATACTTCTGTATGATTTTAATATTTTTAATGTTGTATTAAAATAAAAATAAAAATACTGCCACTTGGTTTATGCTGGTTCCAAATATTTGGAGTTTGAAGTCATAGTGCGCCCTCTGAATACTTCTACCCATTATCTGTATATCTCCCACTAGCAGGGGGACATTCATTTGAGGTGCTGCCAAATCCTATATAGCGCGAGTTTGGGTTATTGTCGTTTAATTATGTATAGTTACAATTTTTAGGCCACATTAAGGGTTGAATAATTATAATATATATATATATATATATATTAGAGAAGTGCGGCGGGCACTTTTCGTGTTTTGTGTTTTGGCTTTGGTTCTATTTCCACTTTCGTGTTTTGGCTTGGTTTTGCCAAAACCACCCTTTCGCGTTTTGGTTTTGGATCTGGATGATTTTTGAAAACAACGTAAAAACAGCTAAAATCATAGAATTTGGGGGTAATTTTGCTCCTACGGTATTATTAACTTCAATAACATTAATTTCTACTCATTTCCTGTCTATTCTGAACACCTCACATCTCACAATATTGTTTTTAGGCCTAAAAGTTGCACCGAGGTGGCTGTATGACTAAGCTAAGCGACACAAGTGTGCGTCACAAACACCTGGCCAATCAAGACAAGATGGCACTATTCAAAAACTAGTCCCCTAACAGCACATGATGCAAAGAAGAAAAAGAGGTGCAATTAGGTAGCTGGATAGCCAAGCTAAGCGACACAAGTGTGCGGCACAAACACCTATCCCATCTAGGGGTGGCACTGCAGTTGCAGACAAGATGGCACTTAAAAAAACTAGGCCCCAAACAACACATCATGCAAAGAAGAAAAAGAGGTGAATGAGGTAGCTGTATGACTAAGCTAAGCGACACAAGTGTGCAACACAAACAACATGGGACGTGCTGGAATTTGCCCAGATGTAATACACGCACAATATTGGTGGCACAGGATAGCGTAACCCTAAACCACACACACACACACACACACACACACACACACACACACCAAAGCCTGTAAAATTAATTTAGATAATAAACCTTTTATTTGGAACTATTATAATAATATTAGGTGATTCATCCCACCCTACGGGCGCTCTTCACACTGTTGTAAGCAGCAGCGTAAACCACTGTGACTGCCTCATCACTGGAATGACTGATGGACAGGACACTACCACTGGTCTGATGCAGCACAACACCACAACACTGTAAGGGACTTGTGGTTGTTGTTGTTATAATTATTATACGGCAGCAGTGGACATGTAGCAGCAGCGTATATCGTCACCGGACTGACTGATGAACAAGACACTACCACTGGTCTGATGCAGCACAACACAACAACACTGTAAGGGACTTGTGGTTGTTGTTGTTGTTATTATTATTATTATTATACAGCAGCAGTGGACATATAGCAGCAGCGTATATCATCACCGGACTGACTGATGAACAGGACACTACCACTGGTCTGATGCAGCACAACACAACAACACTGTAAGGGACTTGTGGTTGTTATTATTATTATTATTATTATTATTATATGGCAGCAGTGGACATATAGCAGCAGCGTATACCACTGTGACTGCCTCGTCACTGGAATGACTGATGAGACAGGACACTACTACTGGTCTGATGTAGCACAACACAACAATACTGTAAGAAAATTGTGGTTGTTGTTGTTATTATTATTATACAGCAGCAGTGGACATATAGCAGCAGCGTATATCGTCACTGGTCTGACTGATGAACAGGACACTACCACTGGTCTGATGAGGCACAACACAACAACACTGTAAGGGACTTGTGGTTGTTGTTATAATTATTATACGGCAGCAGTGGACATATAGCAGCAGCGTATAACACTGTGACTGCCTCGTCACTGGAATGACTGATGAGACAAGACACTACCACTGGTCTGATGTAGCACAACACAACAATACTGTAAGAGACTTGTGGTTGTTGTTATTATTATTATACGGCAGCAGTGGACATATAGCAGCAGCATATATCGTCACTGGAATGACTGATGAGACAGGATACTACCACTGGTCTGATGCAGCACAACACAGTCAACAACACTTTATACAGCTACACCGGCAGGAGAGGACACCAACACTGTGACTGCCTGGACTGATGCAGCACAATACACTGTGACTACTCTGGACTGGACTGAGCAGCACAACACAGCACATGACTTGCCACCCCACTTTCCCGCCCCCACACAGACACTGGAGGACGGAGACACGTCCTCTCACTACATTCTGTGAGACTGGAGTGAAAATGGCCACAACGCGTGGCTACTTATATGGAATCCAAATCCCGCGAGAATCTGACAGCGGGATGATGACGTTTTGCCACGTTTGGGTTTCCGAGTCAGGCAGGAAAACCCGAGCCGGGCTCTGAACCAAACTCGGAAGGCAAAGTTCCGTAGGGTTTAGTTCTCTGAGAACCGAAACCGCTCATCTCTTTTATATATATATATATATATATATACGGTGTGGATCATAGCATAGACAGTAACTAGGTCAACAGTCACTAGGTCAACCACTATTGCTCGACAGTGACTAGGTTGACACCTGAAATAGGTCGACATGGTCACTAGGTTGACATAAAAAAGGTCGACATGGAAAAAGGTCGACATGGGTTTTTTAAAGTATTTTTTGTGTTGTTTTCTTCCTAAAATGACCGGGAATCCCAATTAGTGCATCGTGTCCCCTCATATGGTTCGCTTCACTTGCCATGCTTCGGGTTGGTTACCATTCCCAATTATAGTCCACGTGGATCATAAAGTATGAAAAAGCTCAAAAAATTTTTAAAAAATAAAAAAACTCATGTAGACCCTTTTCCATGTCGACCTTGCTCATGTCGACCTAGTGACCATGTCGACCTAGTGACCATGTTGAACTAATGCATGTCGACCAATGATGGTTGACCTAATGACTGTCGACCTAAGTACTGTCGACCTAAGGACCGGATACCATACACACACACACACACACACACATACATGAGATGCAGTAAAAATGCCAGCTGTCAGGATCCCGGCATTCAGGAGACTGACGCCGGAATCCCGACAGCCGGGGAAATCCTGACTAACAGAATCCCGACATCCGCCTGAAGCGTGGCAAGCATAGGGAGCCCACGAGGGGACTCTCTTCCAATAGACGGGATGCCGCTGTTGGTATACTGACAGACGGCATCCTGTGTGCCGGTTGTAACATACCTATTCTATATACACTGCTCAAAAAAATAAAGGGAACACTTAAACAACACAATGTAACTCCAAGTCAATCACACTTCTGTGAAATCAAACTGTCCACTTAGGAAGCAACACTGATTGACAATCAATTTCACATGCTGTTGTGCAAATGGAATAGACAACAGGTGGAAATTATAGGCAATTAGCAAGATACCCCCAATAAAGGAGTTGTTCTGCAGGTGGTGACCACAGACCACTTCTCAGCTCCTATGCTTTCTGGCTGATGTTTTGGTCACTTTTGAAAGCTGGCAGTGCTTTCACTCTAGTGGTAGCATGAGACGGAGTCTACAACCCACACAAGTGGCTCAGGTAGTGCAGCTCATCTAGGATGGCACATCAATGCGAGCTGTGGCAAGAAGGTTTGCTGTGTCTGTCAGTGTAGTGTTCAGAGCATGGAGGCACTACGAGGAGACAGGCCAGTACATCAAGAGATGTGGAGGAGGCTGTAGGAGGGCAACAACCCAGCAGCAGGACCGCTACCTCCGCCTTTGTGCAAGGAGGAACAGGAGGAGCACTGCCAGAGCCCTGCAAAATGACCTCCAGCAAGCCACAAATGTGCATGTGTCTACTCAAACGATCAGAAACAGACTCCATGAGGGTGGTATGAGGGCCCGACGTCCACAGGTGGGGGTTGTGCTTACAGCCCAACACCATGCAGGACGTTTGGCATTTGCCAGAGAACACCAAGATTGGCAAATTCGCCACTGGCGCCCTGTGCTCTTCACTGATGAAAGCAGGTTCTCACTGAGCACATGTGACAGACGTGACAGAGTCTGGAGACGCCAAGAAGAACGTTCTGCTGCCTGCAACATCCTCCAGCATGACCGGTTTGGTAGTGGGTCAGTAATGGTGTGGGGTGTCATTTCTTTGGGGGGCCGCACAGCCCTCCATGTGCTCGCCAGAGGAAGCCTGACTGCCATTAGGTACCGAGATGAGATCCTCAGAACCCTTGTGAGACCATATGCTGGTGCGGTTGGCCCTGGGTTCCTCCTAATGCAAGACAATGCTAGACCTCATGTGGCTGGAGTGTGTCAGCAGTTCCTGCAAGACGAATGCATTGATGCTATGGACTGGCCTGCCCGTTCCCCAGACCTGAATCCAATTGAGCACATCTGGGACATCATGTCTCGCTCCATCCACCAACGCCACGTTGCAACACAGACAGTCCAGGAGTTGGCGGATGCTTTAGTCCAGGTCTGGGAGGAGATCCCTCAGAAGACCATCCGCAACCTCATCAGGAGCATGCCCAGGCATTGTATGGAGGTCATACAGGCACGTGGAGGCCACACACACTACTGAGCCTTATTTTGACTTGTTTTAAGGACATGACATCAAAGTTAGATCAGCCTGTTGTTATGCACACCAGTGCCAGCAGGAATGTACTGGTGTCTGAACGGAGAGGGATGCAAAACAAATGAACTCACAGACAGACTGGGGAATATGACTTTACATACACAGAAGGTGATAGGGTAACAAAATAAACACAAAGTGAACAGAGAAGCCCAAAGGCTAAGAAACTGGGTGTCTCCCTAGTATTAGGAATGCTCAGATGGAAAGAAGCGAGATGTTGTGATTTAATACGTAGAGAACCCAAAATGCTGTTGCTAAGGGCAACAGCAAAACCCTAAAGGGTTACCAACGGGTGTGGCAGTAAACTCCTTGGTCAGAGATGGAATAATAGACACAAGGAGAGTCTCCACAATCCTAGTCTTCACTTGCAGTGCACTGGTTCAGCTTACTGCCACTAAACTGACACCTGAACACCTTGCACAGTGAGAAAGGATTTTGGCAGGCAAGTCTGAGAATACAGCCGCAAACTTGCTAGGTTCACAGAGTAGCAAAAGAACCCCAGCAGGTTAAACGACTGACTCCAGTCTTACTGCTAGGTCTGGATTGGCAGAGTGTAATACCAAATCCCAAGGCCTATTTGCAGTAAGCAACAAACAAATACAAAGTTTACACAGTACTAGCTAGCTTTCAGGAACTGACTAACCAACAAAGATTCAGCAGCATCTGCCTAACCTGAGAAGAGGGTTTATATAGCAGGTGCTGTCCACGCCCCACCCAGACCTCACAGACTGTGAGCACAAAAACCAGCACCGGATCCCCTGCCGTGCACAGAGCCTGTAACCACTGCACAGCAAAAGACCCGAACCGGAGTATCAGCTACGCTCAGGTTACTCCGCTAGCACTTGTCTCCCGGTTGCCATGACGACGTGGCAGCACAGAGCAGGAGACCCTAACACCTGTAGTGTTTTTCCACTTTAATTTTGAGTGTGACTCCATGGGTTAATACATTTGATTTCCATTGATATTTTTTGTGTGTTTTTGTTGTCAGCACTGTCAACTATGTAAAGAACAAAGTATTTAATAAGAATATTTCATTCATTCAGATCTAGGATGTGTTATTTTAGTGTTCCCTTTATTTTTTTGAGCAGTATATATATATATATATATATATATATATATATACATACTGTATATATATATATACATACTGTATATATATATATACATACATATACAGTACATACATAAGCACACATACATGCCCTCAAAAACATACAGTACATATAGAATACATCAATAGTGGTATACATACCACCAGGGTAGCGTCTTGTTACCCTTCCACCAGGGGCTGGGAGGTAGGAGCAGCAGACTGGCTGTCCTGTGAGGAGGGAGGGAGCTGCTGCGGCTGAGCATGCACAGCCAGCAGCTTCCCCTAGACTTTCTCTGTGCAGAGAGCTACGTAACTCCCAGCAGAAGCAGCTCCGCAGTCGCGATCATGGCTTTTGCTGAGACGAAGATACTGCTGTCTCTGTGTTAAAAATTAAACATTTGGCTCATCAGGGGGGTTTCCAGGTACTCAGAAACCCCCTCTGCCTGCGCTACTGACTTCCTATATAACAAGTAAATGGCAATGACGCAACTTTCCCCATCAAATACAGCATACATGTACATACCCCTTTTTCAACATAAAGAATGATAAACAGGTGTGTGGGTGTAAGACAGTGTGATAGGTGTTGGATGCGGGGACAGTGAGCAACAAAGAGTACACAGAAACTGAAATAAAATGGGACTTTAAGTAACATACACTAGTCTTGAAATTTTGGATTAGACCTGGAAATCCTCTCTGACCTTGTGACAAAGAAAAGCCTAGTGGTGTGTACAGTGTATGAATAGGTTCATTATTGGTCAAAAGCATGGGATGTGCTACACCACAATATGTGTTTCTTCAGGGGGCTCACTGTCCATGATTATAGGTGTTCTGACACCCTCAGTAAGTGTCAGGTGAGGTGGAAGTGTTTGCTCACACACCCCTAAGAGATACTCTAAAACAAAACACTATTAGATTGCACCACATAACTGTTGGGTCTGTTGGAAGAACCCTGCATGATCCTGACTATCAAACCAGACTGTCTGCTCAGGATACAATGGTCTTAAGCAGTGGGATGTTTTATCATGAGAGACTTTGAGCCGTAACCTGGAATTCTGCAGAGCATTTTGCACATTGTTCTCAATTTGTGGTCTAAGTCTGAACTTGGTGGTGGAATGATGGTTCGGGTACATCTGACAAAAGGTATTGAGCAGGAGAAGGAAGTCCATTTCTCCGCCTATTTCTCAAACCATGGAGCACCATCAACACATCAGAATCATCTCTGGAACGTTGTCTAACTGGTGTTTTGCAGAATGTATGACCCTTTCTGCAAGTCTGTTGGGCTGTAGATAGCAAGGACCGATAGTGACATTTGAGATGTCCCATTCACTGGTGAAAGTGTAGAACTTACCTCTAATGAACTGCAATGCATTTTCAATAAGTAGCTAGTGTTGTATACCTTGTGCAGAAAAGTGTGTTTTCATTTTGTTGTCGGTATGGGACGATAATCTATATTATTTCAAATCAAGTGAAATATGAATCCACTAACACAAGGTGCTATATCCCCCTCCATTAAAAAAAATCTGCAGCAACAAAGGACCAATGGAGGTCAGGAAACTCATGGAGAGTGAACAGTTCTTTGGCAATATGGGCCCATAAAGCAAAGCAGGAGGAACAGGCAGATGCAAGAGGGCAAAACAGGGCTTCCTTAGCCCACTGTGTATTGGCCTCACACCTAGGGTGCTTCTGTTTTGCCTGCTGAGCATAGAAACCTTGAAGGGCATACGGTTTTATAAAATAGTGAGGTCACAAGACAGTTCCTTCTAGCTAGAAGACCAACAATGAAAAACAACCATTGGCAGAGGTCATCCCTGAGTGTCACATCACACATCTATATGTACTGTATGTTTTTGAGGGCATGTATGTGTGCTTATGTATGTACTGTATACGTATGTATATATATATATATATATATATATATGAGATCAAATCCCCATAGAGAGGGGAAAGGAGAGAGAAACCAGGTACAATCTGAGCTGCACTCAACCCAACTCTCAAATTTTCATTATTGTGTATCATAATTGTTATTGTCTAAGTGTATATCCCCAGCAGTAATATCAAATAAAGGCTCAAATGCCCAATAACCTGAATCAATGTTTAAAATTATTGTTATTATGGGACTCAATTGTCCTTTATTAATAATAAAGCAAAATATTAAAATCTCAAAGAAAAAGAAAATTAAATGTGACAAGAAATAAATGAAATGTGAATAAAGATTAAAAAACACAAAGCTAATGTGTTATTCCCTTTATATGTTTACTTGTATTTGTTTTAAATGTGCATACACATATATATATTGCTGCAGCACTGTGCCAGTGCTAAATTAGTATGAGACCTATAATTTTCGTGTTGACTGGAACTTATACAATGTAATAGAGGGAGATGCTACCTTGCTTTAGAATCACAGACTGATGCATCAAATTGTAACCATGCTGTTCAAATATTGCAACAATGAATCAATATTCCTGCCCCTCAGGCTATGAGTGCAATGAGATATTACTGGTATTGTAAGTTAAGGAATAAATGAAACAGTGTTGCTAAGTATGTGATTCAAGCCTTAAATCCTAGAACACCACACAGTGCAGATAGACTTGCATAATACTGTGTGAGTTATCTAGGCATAGAGAGAACTGATGGGGGAGGTGTCTTCAAGATGGCAGCACATGTAGAATCATGTACAGACAAATTGTATATCATATATATCGGCAGTTCACGATGATAAACTATATCTCTGCCATATAATAAATTGTGTCTACTTGGTAAATTACAGCAGCATTGATTATCCGCCGCTAATCTTTATAATGCATTGCAGAGAAATATTCAAAAGGTGTACAGGGAAAATAAGTTGGTGTCTCCCCTATGATATAAATCCACAGTGATTAATTATCTTGCTCCACTGTATTTAATTGTGTCCATCCGATATTTCACAACAATACTCAATGTCCACTAGTAAATCGTGCACCCCTAATTCCTGCACTGCATACATACATACATACATACATACATACATACATACATAGGTATTTCTTATAATGTAAATTAGCAGCAATGAGCTTTGATACTGAGCAGTGTTAAATTGTATTCATGCAAGACATATTAATAATTTTTGAGTATCACTGATCATATTCAAATATATGTGCATGCAATGATGTTACACTTCATATATGAAAACCAGGAGGTCATGCCCCTTTATGCAGGTAAACAGCAGTGTGTATATGATTTATAAATACACTGAATATCCGCTGTGTAATACGTTGGTACTTCATATAATATAATAAGGGTTAGCAGCAGTAAGCTCTAACGCTGAACAGTATTAAACTGTGCCCATACAAGACATATTACTGACTCTTAAATATCGCTGACCATATTCAAATATACATTTGTGCAGATATATTGTACTTCATATGGATGCCAGGAGATAATACCCACTTATGTGGATAAATAACACTGTGTATATGATTAACAATTACACTTAGTGTCCACTCAGCATGGGGACAATGTTGCGTATGAATTATCTAAAAGAGAAGTTATTTTATTCTCTTCTATATTCGACACAATCCCCCCGTCATCTCTCTTATTGAATATTAATGAGATGGTAGCCAACAGCGTGTACTTAAAGCCCTGCTGAATGTGGGACACTTGCATTTGAAAAAATCCCTCAATAGCTTAGACACATATGGCTCCTAGTAACATGCTATAGGTCTCAATTATATATCGTGTATCATTCGCACATAGATATTATTCATAAATTAGGGAACACATAGCTTTCAAGCCTATGCGCATTTCACTCCTATTGAGCTTCCTCAGGGCATACCATATCGTCCCATACCGACAACAAAATGAAAACACACTTTTCTGCACAAGGTATACAACACAAGCTACTTATTGAAAATGCATTGCAGTTCATTAGAGGTAAGTTCTACACTTTCACCAGTGAATGGGACATCTCAAATGTCACTATCGGTCCTTGCTATCTACAGCCCAACAGACTTGTAGAAAGGGTCATACATTCTGCAAAACACCAGTTAGACAACGTTCCAGAGATGATTCTGATGTGTTGATGGTGCTCCATGGTTTGAGAAATTCACGGAGAAATAGACTTCCTTCTCCTGCTCAATACCTTTTGTCAGATGTACCCGAACCATCATTCCACCACCAAGTTCAGTGCTTCATGGCCAGAGGCCAGGGAGCACATACTGTGGGCCAAACAGTTTTGCATAAACATGTGTTATACTGTGTGTGACTGGGAGATTCTCAATGGTATTACAATTTAAGAGTTCAGCAGTCTTTTAACTATGGAACATCCTGTATAATGGCATGCACAACAGCACTTGTTTTATGCTGTCCAACACACCTAGGAGCAGGTTGACATTACTGCCAACTATATGAAATTGCAGCTGCAGATTTATGGATGGCAGCATAGACAAGATCATGGTCTTGATTACCTGGGTACTGCAAGCAATTAGATTCACAGAGTGAGAACAGGCAGTACAGTATGTCTTGTGGGGTTTGTTCACTGGAGGATTACACATGACATCATGTTACACTTGGACACAGGGTCAATTTTTATATTGATGGCATTATTTGTTTCATATATTTTGGTGGTAAATATTTTGCCCTTTTTGGCCCTGAGGTAAATACTCTTGCAGTGGAGACCGACGTCTGGGGTGTTTTCTGGCGGAGCATCTACCATGTGAACTCGGTGTAGTGGTCTGCTGAAATGCGCAGTATAAAGTTGTCTGTCATCAGCTTTAGGCTTGGACCTGCACCAACATGACAAATTATTTTGTTTGCCACAAATATTGCAGTGTTTGCGTAAAGCAGATCATTTGTGGTGTTCACGGGATTGGTGGCTGCTGCAATTCACACAGCATTTTTATTGCTGCACAAGTTGCAAGAGGTTGCATTATATATCTGATTCTTTCTAGAACTCTATTGCACTTTTATTGGATTGCTTATGTAGCATGCACACAGTATGTGTGTAACAGTGTCCACTGTTAATTCCTTCTCACATAGGCCCTCATTCCGAGTTGTTCGCTCGCTAGCTGCTTTTAGCAGCATTGCACACGCTAGGCCGCCGCCCTCTGGGAGTGTATCTTAGCTTAGCAGAATAGCGAACGAAAGATTAGCAGAACTGCTAATAAATCATTCTTTGCAGTTTCTGAGTAGCTCCAGACCTACTCACAGATTGCGATAAGCTAAGTCCGTTTAGTTCCTGGTTTGACGTCACAAACACGCCCTGCATTCGGCCAGCCACTCCCCCGTTTCTCCAGACACTCCCGCGTTTTTCCCTGACACGCCTGCGTTTTTTAGCACACTCCCGGAAAACGCTCAGTTACCACCCAGAAACGCCCCTTTCCTGTCAATCATTTACTGATCAGCAGAGCGACTGAAAAGCGTCGCAGAATCCACAGCAAATCTGCTAAGTTTTTAGTTAAATAACTAAGCGCATGCGCCCTGCGTGCCTTGCGCATGCGCAATTAGCAACAAATCGCAGCATAGCAAAAATCGTCAACGAGCGAAGAATTCGGAATGACCCCCATAGTAAATGTGCACAAATAACATAATGGGGGGAATTCAAATGTTTGAAAAGTCGGTTGGGTGTCTGTTTTTCTTGGAAAAAACTGACACCCAACTGACTTTTCAAACAATTGAATCTCCCCCTATAATTCCCACACACAATTGTGTCCCTAATGAGCTCAGTTGCTTAAGCAACATAATCATGAGTATGACATTCCTTATGTCGGGTTCAGCATCCTGTCCATCATAATCCCAACAGCCCCTCATTTAGCTCCCTAAACCTCATCTTTTCCCCGCCCTAACCCTCCCTTAGAAAGGGATACCTTCATAGGAGTTCTGCACAGCCGAGTTAAAAGCATGTCTGTCTATATAAAACATTTTTAATCAAACTGTTTTAAGTGTGTTTGGGTCATCCCCCTCGATATAGACAAATGTGTCTGCTTTGCAAACAGCAACAACACCAGCTATGTTGAATAGGGTACGGTATATGCCTGTACCTTTTCTGATTTGTCCGATAGCCTGACACAGCAGTATACTGTATGCATCATTCCTTATTGAATTTGAGCCATGCATCCATGCTGGCATTTTTGAAAACCAGCACATCTATTTGTCTGAGACATTGTGCCATCACAGCCAGACTTCTGACACCATGTGGTCTGTGATAAAATCACCACAGGATTCTGAAGAGCTGCAGAAGTGTGTCTATAATAGCTGCAGTCATACTGAACAATGGCTGAAGAGGCACTATCTGTATAACAACATTTCCTGTGTAGCAAGTGGATGACAATGCTGCAACTTCCACCATCCACATACTGTATACATCTACACCCCCATATTGAGTAAATGCCGCATCATTTTAACCATGTCGGGATCATGATGCTGGCTTTCTGGTGTCTACAGAGTCACAGTTGACATTGTGACTGAAGACATCCAGACTGCATCCCCATTTTAGAAACAGAAGGAAAATTTAATTATTCATAAATCAAAATGTATGTCATTTTTGTAATTATTATATTTTTTTTATTAATGCATCCAAAATACATATGGTTTGTTAGTGCATATTTTTATGTAAACTAAACATTGCGAGAGCGCCTTCATTCAGTTAGTGAGCTTTGAGCACTTTTTCATGCCTGGAGAATGAGACAGTTCATCATAGACAGGCTCGGACTGGCCCACAGGGGTACAAGGGAAACCACCGGTAGGCCCCACTGCCTGGGGGGCCCTCCTCCTCTAGGGATCAGGTTCTAGACTGTGCACTTGAATTATATATTATACATATTTTACCTTATACTACACAGGATTATGATGCATTGCTGTCATTAATCTGGCACATTAACATGCATGCACTAGCATTAATTACTATATAAATTATCAAGGAGTCCAGACCAGGTACTCTATAATGGTTAGCCAAACCTCTGTGGTGGCTGGACACACCCTCTTTCGTGGCTGGCCACACCTCTAATCATGGGCCCTTACCACTGCATACCCCCGGTGGGCCCTTCATGCTCCTGTCCGACACTGATCATAGAAGATTCCAGATTATTTCAAAATATAGATGTCTCTTTACTAAACCTTTTCAGAGAGATAAAGTGGATAGAGCTAAAGAGCCAGTTAATCAGCTCCTAACTGCCATGTTACAGGCTGTGTTTGAAAAATGACAGTTAGGAGCTTGTTGGCTGATACTCTATCTCCGTCCACTTTATCTTTCTCGAAAGCTTAGTACTGTAAATAGTCATGCAAAGTATGGGTCTTATTCAGACTTGGACACAGCGGCTGCATCCAAAGGGTCCTGAGGGTCAGGCGTGTCTGGACTGTTTTCAGGGCAGCTGCGTGACGTCACACACAGCTGCTCCATGGAAAAATGGTGCAGCCCCAGGGGTCAACCTCAAATCGATGCGTTTACAATTAAATTGTGAATGCATCACGGGGCAGCGCCACACACATGCTGAGTAGGTAGACAAAGAACTTGCTGCAGAAGCAAGATCTGCATCCATCTCTGAATAACCCCCCTATGACCCTCTCTTAGGGGGTAATTCCAAGTTGATCGCAGCAGGAAATTTTTTAGCAGTTGGGCAAAACCATGTGCACTGCAGGGGGGGGGGGGGCAGATATAACACGTGCAGAGAGAGTTAGATTTGGGTGGGTTATTTTATTTCTGTGCAGGGTAAATACTGGCTGCTTTATTTTTACACTGCAAATTAGATTGCAGATTGAACACACCACACCCAAATCTAACTCTCTCTGCACATGTTATATCTGCCTCCCCTGCAGTGCACATGGTTTTGCCCAATTGCTAACAGAATTCCTGCTGCGATCAACTTGGAATTACCCCCTTAAAGTAGTGTCACATGGGTGCCTTAACCTGTAATCATTTCTAAGCAATTGAAAAGCAAATAACTTTTACTTGTTGATGAAACAGAGTGGAGCTTTTATCTACTTTTATTAAGCTCTTAAAGTTATAACTTACGTTTCCATGGGATAACGGTTTGCTTGTTAACTTTGGAATCTTGACCAAAATGCTGAAGTTTCTGATTTAATCAGCAATTAAAGTCCTTGTACAATATATCTACAGCATATAGCAAGTGATTAATATTGAAGCAATTGAAATTAGTGATTTAAAATTTGGTGTTTAATGTGAAAATGTGATACTACGATTACACTGACAAATGAAGCATGTACAGTATTAATTGCTAATATTCATGCACAGTTACATAGAATAAACATATTGCAACAGGATAGGAAAATAACCACTCAAATCATATTACAGTCAACCAGAGGGATATTGTAAATGGTTAGAGGAAAGTAAATATAATGATATCCATCATTAATACGGAAAGAATGAAGCTAAAGTCCCACTGGACCTTAATGTGATCATTTTAAGGTATAAAGAAATTCAATTTGGCCCGATTTTCAAATTCCAATAATAATATACAGCAGGACCTTGCCTTATGAAAGAGGATTTTGAAATGGTACAAAGCAAATTTATATCTACTTTGATATCTATATGTCCGTCTTCTGCGAAACAGGTATTTCAAAGATATTCCCAGATCAGTTTAGTGAAGTATGTGAAGCTGTCTATCCAATATGGTATAATCCTTTTAATCACTTCTATGAAGATAAGTGAAATAAATATAGGGTGCTGAATGGAAGAGGATAAAAAGAGCCATGAAAGGGAAGAATATGTAAAACCTCACTAAAGTTAAATGATAGCTATTTGGCAGTAGGGAATACAGGTGGATGAATTACTTCAAGCATTTCTGAGATTCTTCAGACTAAATAGTATAGAAATAGTAACAATAAGAACAATTTATAATTCACTCGCAATTATCCAAAAATATGCTACGTAAATAATACTCACTGGCATATCAGATCATTCACAATGTATAAAATGAAAAACGCCAATTTGCAAGTACCCACAAAATGTTGCATGTCTATATCCATATAAAAGTGAACAGACTCTCGAGTAAATTTACTAAGCTCCCATGTTTCAGCTGATGCTAATCGAGATCAATCTCAGTTGACATACTGTAGCTTGTTTTCCATATCTATTTAGAACAGACATATGTGGTAATTTACTTAGATCCCGTTTTTGTCTAATTCGTGTTTTCTGATGTTGAAGGCATTTGTAATGCAGAGCCATGCTTTATGAGAGATTTGGTTAAAACTCTGCCAAGCATGAAGCCATGGAGCCGACCATCAGTGAGATCCATGCAGGGCTTTTTGGTGTAAAATTTATGAATGAGTTAAAATTATTTTTTTTTAAACTGTGTTGGGGTCCCCCATCCTAAACATAACCAACCCCAGGCTCTTTTAGCCGGTCCCGGTTCTAAAAATACTGGAGAAAAAGTGTGTGAAGTTCCCCAATATTTAAAGAATCAGCACCGGGTTCTTGAACTGGTTCTGGGGAAAAAGGACATAGGGGTCCCCCGTATTGTTGAAACCAGCAGCCGGCTCCACTAGTCAAGGAGATAATGCCACAGCCAGGGGACCCATTTTATACTGCTCCCTGTAGCAGTAGCATTACCAGCTCAACTAGTCAGCCCTGGCCGGGATTTCCAGGGGGAGTGGGTACTCTGACAATAAAGGGGTTACCCCCTCCAGGGCCCCAAAGGGCTGAAGCCCGTGGCTATCCAAGGCATTCCTGTGCTGTGAATGCTGATTTGATAGTCCATTAAGTGTGTCCCAGCAAGCCTCCCCTGCATACTGGTATTTGATGAACCACAAGTACCAGCATGCGGCCATTACATTGCCTACTGATACCTGTAGTTCTACTGTAAAATAAATATTACAATAAGGACAACAAACACACACACACACACACATCATGACAGTACAGCTTTAATAAAGCATACTTACACACTCACACTCCCACATTCTTGCCTACCATCCCACGTAGCTCTTTGGTCCCTTTGTCCAAGTAGAAATACATAGGGTAACTGTAAAAAAAAATAAGAAAAAATACTCAGCAAATCCAGTGTAGATCGGTCCTCTTCTTTCCATGTAGTCAAACACAGGGTTAAAAAAAAAAGATCTATCCGATCCAAGAAGACAAAGGGGGTCCGTTGTACATGTTGAAAACTAATTCCTGTGCCGTCCTCTGTAAGTGGTGTTTAACTGTATCTGAAATGTGAATATGATGCAAAATTGAAAGAAAAAGTTACTACACTGCCCAGTTACACTGGGCATCTCATGCTGCATGGAATATTGAGACTAGATGTATGAGGACACATCTGTATGCACAGCAAATGATGGAGCATAACTGCATTGCCTTATAATACTTATAGCTGATTGTGATCTGTTGGAATATTGGTAAAAGAAAGATTGATTATTTTTCCTTAAAAATGTGGATTTAAATCAATATAAAGAATTTTACTATCATATACAATTGGAGAGCAACTAATTCAGTGATTCCAGTTCTATTGTTGACTAGTGCTATATAATTTTAAGATAGCCCCTCTCAATGCTAATTATATTTCTTGTGTAGATTATATTTGTTGTATTTCCTTCTGCCCTTTATATTTAATGTTTTAATTCATTACAGTAGTTTTACACAATACAATATTTTGCCTATGTATTAATTTTAATACATAGCTTTTTGCTTCCTTCTTATTAACACTAACACCTTAGCTTTTCACTGGTGGGCTGCTTGGGGTGTCTGGCTATCGACATGTTGTTGGGTTTTCTCACCCCAGATTCAAATTTAGTGTTAGGGACCCACAAGAGATGAGGTGGGCTTGAATGGATGGTGGACTTGAATTTTTTTGTCCAAAAAGTACAGATGAAGCCAGGCTCATCGTGGCTACATCTTGCTGCGTTCGCGTCTTGTTAGGGGCGACCACATGCATGTCTGGGGGATGAGCATCTTAGATGCTCACATGTCCAGGTCGCATGAATGGGAGCGGCAAGTGCCGCAGCTCAACGCGGCTAAGGTGCAGGCGCGCCAAGCCGCGCCAAGAGTCCACGTAGCCAAGATGAGCGTATACTGTGCATATGTCTATATATATCTATATATATATATATATCTATATATATATATAGTTTTATATATATATATATATATATATATATATATATATATACTTGCAAAGCAGTCGGCACTCCCAGGGTCTTTAAAACAACATGCTACGTGCCAGTTCAGAAAATGATCATGCAAGTCCCAGAAAGGAACGGCACTGGAGACGATGAATTGCAATAGAAGATGTATTAAACAGGCTACAGCTGTTTCAGGGCATCTGCCCTTTCCTCAGGCCAAATACATCCAAGGACAAACAGACATACAACACTTACCCTGCTAAATACCCCCGGAGCACACCCGCCGTCGCGTCTCCTCCACGCCATCCTGCTTCCGGGTGCCGAGCCGCCAGGTCACTTCCGCCCCCTGCGTAGCTTGTAGCCATGGCAACCCAGCGCTTGCTTGTCAGCCAGGCGCAGCCGCTCTGTCACGGAGACCAACAGGCCGCTCTCCCCGTCGTCAGGCGCTGGAAGGGCACAGACTCCCAGGGTGCTCCCTATAATAGAAACAAACATATACATTCAATGTGCATGATAAAAACAAATGCATTAAAGCATACAACCTATACGTGACACTTTCTGCATATACAAAACCGTTACAGAAAAATCACACAGATCCTAGCTAATGTATGCCTACATTACACCAGAGACCACTCCCCCTAACTATAAACCAACTAACTATACTTGATTTTGAAAAACTACTACAACAACCATCCAGAAAAACATCTGGATAGAACTGTGAGGTAGTTTGAACCACCCACTGAGTAACCCAGAAACACATCTGGGTCAAACAGATTATCGGAAAGGATTGGGATAAGCTGAAAACCTAGGTCTAGAATTTCTAACTGAACACATTCCAGTTGACCTTGTCGTTAAGACCCCGTGGCCAGAAGGTATCCAACTTCATGATCCACCGGGTCTCTTTCTCCAACAGGATCTTAGCCCTATCACCACCTCTTAATGTCGATGGTACGTGTTCTATGCCAAAATACTTCAAATAATTAATGGTGCGATGAGCTGATAAGAAGTGTCGGGCCACCGGCTGATCCACCGGTTTACTCTCCAACGTCAATTTAATGGCTGAACGGTGGGCCGCCATGCGTTCACTGAATTTTCGTGTAGTCTGCCCTATGTAGAACAAACCACACGGGCAGACTATGGCATAAACAACATAAGATGTGCTACATGTACAACAAGATCACGAAGGTTGGCCCCTCTCCTAAAGGCCTTGATGTGAAAATTATGGTGAATGATGGGGTGATCTCCACGGAGATCTTTTCCAAGAGTGGGAATAGAACCTGCGATGAGCGCAGCTAGCCACCAAGCCCGCAACATGGCGGCCGGAAACTCGGCGTCGGTATGCTGACCGTATAAAAATGTACAATAAACAAACTGACTTCTTAAGGAAATCACTTCTCTGTTCTCTCTCCATGTAAGATGACACTTACCCCTGCCCCCCATTGGTATGGGACCTTGTCAGTTAGGTCCCCTGAAACTCTAAATGAAAACACATGCTTGGCAAAAAAAGCATGTGATGCAGTCATTGCGACTTGTTGCAAGTAAATCTAGGGCACGATAGGCTTGATAAAACTGAATACAAAATACAGTAATAAATAAATAAATACAATACATTTCCAAAATACAAACTGGCTGATTGATTATAGTGCTACTACTACAAGTAAGTTCTACAAACAGATAAGCCCTAAGGAGCATTATAGATTATATATAGCTAAACTGTGTGATTTACATGACTTACAGTTGATGTACAGTTTACTTATCTCTGTTTGATTTTAGAAAAACACTTCTCTTCATGTTGACCCTTGCCCTGTTGCAATGGGCCCTTGTCAGGTCCCCTGTAATACTAAACATCCGCTCAACAAAAGTCTGTGATGCAGACATTGGAAGTAATTCTAGGGCCAGAGCCTTCAAATTCACATATGTCACTGAGTTCTGTGCCAACCAAACGCATCCCACGTTCTAAATATGAGATCTTCTGAGATGAAAGCTCGTCTTTGTATTTCCTTTTTTCCTGTTGAGCACTGGTCATGGGTTGTTTTGACAGTGAAGAAGCTGACTTGGTAGACAAAACCCTAAACCACAGTCACTTTACTCTTGAGGACACCTCTTCAACATCATCCTTCATTGATGCATCCACATCCCCATCATGTTTATTAAAATCATCCTACCCTGTGCTGTTGTGGATGTTAATACACTGACGAGGACAGGTTTTCTGCTTCTTTCAAAAGTTCATGGATTCCAACATCTGTTTTTTCAATTAGTGCATCTCCATCAACTGTTGGGTCAAGAAAACAAGCAGCAGCTGCAAGTGGAGAGAACTTTGCCTCAATGAGAAATAGGAAGCAGTGGAAGTGTTGTTTTAGGTTAAACTTCATTTTGTCTTCCAGTCGTAGCAGGTCTCTGTGAGCTGATACCAGAGAGAACTGGGAGAGGTGAGTAATCAAGTCCAGTAAGGCTGGTACAATCTAAGATAGAGACATTGTATCACTTTGAAGTGTTTTTGTATGGTCAGCAAAGGGCAGCAAGAGATCTCTGATAGCAGTCAACGCCTATCCACTCACTTGGGAGGAGAAAATCCCAACCCATCTCATCTGCAATTTGTATCACAGAATCCCACTCCTGAAGAAGGCGTGAAACCATCTGAAATGTGCTGAACCATCTTGTCACACAAACTTTAAAGTCCACAGAGCTGGCAAAGTTTCTCCATTGCAACTGAAGACCTGCAAAACTGTTTAAAAACGGCTTTCACCTTTTCCAAGAGACGTGTAACAGAGATTTCTTTGTGAATCATGTTGATGACCAACAGTAATGTGTGAACAAAACAGGGTGTCCGCTCCATAATGCCTCCATACCTGAAAAACAGAGGACTTCATCATTATTTTTAATGAAATATTTGAAAATGTATAGTTATTTGAATTTTAATAACTCTAATAGTATTACCTTGCCTCCTCATTTTAATGTTCTTCCTCACTCTCCTCGTCCTCTTCTGAATCTTCAGAGCTTAGTTCCTCTTCTTCCATGTTGCTCCCATTATCTGTGTTGACTTTTAGAATCTTGTTTTCTGGTATTCCCCACATTTCAGGATACACTGATCAGCACAAGCTTTGATGGAATGAGCAGTATGTGGATGGGAGATCTCTTTAAGACTGAGTAATATGTGTTTAGGTTGGTTCTGTACAGTGCAAAAGTAACATCCGCTTGTAGCAAGGTAGGAAGCACTAAGTTCCTTGGTTGTCCAAATGTGTAAACCAAATATTATTTTCCATGCATTGGCTGCTTTATCTTTAAATTTATTTATTTCATCCTTACAAACGCTATTAATGAGGTTGCTATTTTTGTTTTTCTTAGGGATGGTCAGTCTCCTGTCAACTACCTCCATCATGTGAAGTCTTTGTCCTCCACTGTCCAGGCAGGCAAACCAGTAATTCCTGTCCACAAGGTTAGATCTTAAGTTTGTTGTCCTTTTGTATCTGAATTGTACTTTGAAGCCAAAGTGATCACATTCAGAAGAGTTGTCTGTTGTTTATACTTTTCCCTGCCTGTTCTCTGTACAGCGATAGTCTCCAGAATCTGAAAGATTAAAAAAGCATTTTATATTATTTGTATAACATATTAAATTACTTCATAATCAGTATATGTGGACAATGTTCCTCCCCAGGTTTCTTAACACTATCTGTATTGGTCCACATCACTGAATGCCTGATCTGAACTGGTAACTCTACAATAAACCCCACCAACCTGCTGCCTAGGTGGTATTATCCTTGACTATGAACTGTCGAAGTCAAAATTGCATATTTCAATATTTAGCATACGCCATGGCATTTATTAATGGATGCATCGATTCGGTAGGGCGCAAATGACCATAATGGCAAGTTACTGTGCGCATTACGGTAGAAGATGCATGTGCTAATAAATATCATTTCTCTAACGTCCTACGTGGATGCTGGGGACTCCGTAAGGACCATGGGGAATAGCGGCTCCGCAGGAGACTGGGCACATCTAAAGAAAGCTTTAGGACTATCTGGTGTGCACTGGCTCCTCCCCCTATGACCCTCCTCCAAGCCTCAGTTAGATCTCTGTGCCCGAACGAGAAGGGTGCACACTAGGGGCTCTCCTGAGCTTCTTAGTGAAAGTTTTAGTTTAGGTTTTTTATTTTCAGTGAGACCTGCTGGCAACAGGCTCACTGCATCGAGGGACTAAGGGGAGAAGAAGCGAACTCACCTGCGTGCAGAGTGGATTGGGCTTCTTAGGCTACTGGACATTAGCTCCAGAGGGACGATCACAGGCCCAGCTTGGATGGGTCCCAGAGCCGCGCCGCCGGCCCCCTTACAGAGCCAGAAGGCAGAAGAGGTCCGGAAAATCGGCGGCAGAAGACGTCCTGTCTTCAACAAGGTAGCGCACAGCACTGCAGCTGTGCGCCATTGCTCTCAGCACACTTCACACTCCGGTCACTGAGGGTGCAGGGCGCTGGGGGGGGCGCCCTGAGACGCAATAATAATAAACACCTTGGATGGCAAAAAATGCATCACATATAGCTCCTGGGCTATATGGATGCATTTAACCCCTGCCAAAATACATAAAAAAAGGGAGATAAGGCCGCCGATAAGGGGGCGGAGCCTATCTCCTCAGCACACTGGCGCCATTTTCCCTCACAGCTCCGTTGGAGGGAAGCTCCCTGGCTCTCCCCTGCAGTCACTACACTACAGAAAGGGTTAAAAAAGAGAGGGGGGCACAAATTAGGCGCAGTATTAACTATACAGCAGCTATAAGGGGAAAAACACTTATATAAGGTTATCCCTCTATATATATAGCGCTCTGGTGTGTGCTGGCAAACTCTCCCTCTGTCTCCCCAAAGGGCTAGTGGGGTCCTGTCCTCTATCAGAGCATTCCCTGTGTGTGTGCTGTATGTCGGTACTTTTGTGTCGACATGTATGAGGAGAAAAATGATGTGGAGACGGAGCAGATTGCCTGTAATAGTGATGTCACCCCCTAGGGGGTCGACACCTGAGTGGATGAACTGTTGGAAGAAATTACGTGACAGTGTCAGCTCTGTATAAAAGACAGTGGTTGACATGAGACAGCCGGCTACTCAGCTTGTGCCTGTCCAGACGTCTCATAGGCCGTCAGGGGCTCTAAAGCGCCCGTTACCTCAGATGGCAGATATAGACGCCGACACGGATACTGACTCCAGTGTCGACGGTGAAGAGACAAATGTGACTTCCAGTAGGGCCACACGTTACATGATTGAGGCAATGAAAAATGTTTTACACATTTCTGATAATACGAGTACCACCAAAAAGGGGTATTATGTTCGGTGAGGAAAAACTACCTGTAGTTTTCCTGAATCTGAGAAATTAAATGAGGTGTGTGATGATGCGTGGGTTTCCCCCGATAACAACTGATAATTTCTAAAATGTTATTGGCATTTTATCCTTTCCCGCCAGAGGTTAGGGTGCGTTGGGAAACACCCCCTAGGGTGGATAAAGCGCTCACACGCTTGTAAGGGCTCTATCCTCTCCTGAGATGGCCGCCCTTAAGGATCCTGCTGATAGAAAGCAGGAGGGTATCCTAAAATGTATTTACACACATACTGGTGTTATACTGCGACCAGCAATCGCCTCAGCCTGGATGTGCAGTGCTGGGTTGGCGTGGTCGGATTCCCTGACTGAAAATATTGATACCCTAGATAGGGACAGTATATTTTTGCCTATAGAGCATTTGAAAGATGCATTTCTATATATGCGTGATGCACAGCGGAATATTTGCCGACTGGCATCAAGTCTAAGTGCGTTGTCCATTTCTACCAGTAGAGGGTTATGGACACGTCAGTGGTCAGGTGATGCGTATTCCAAACGGCATTTGGAAGTATTGCCTTATTAAGGGGAGGAGTTATTTGGGGGCGGTCTTTCAGACCTGGTGGCCACGGCAACAGCTGGGAAATCCACGTTTGTACCCCAGGTCGCCTCTCAACATGAGAAGATGCCGTATTATCAGGCGCAGTCTTTTCGTGGATAAGCGGGCAAAAGGTTCCTCATTTCTGCCCCGTGACAGAGGGAGAGGAAAAAAGGCTGCAGAAATCAGCAAGTTCCCAGGAACAGAAACCCTCTCCCGCCTCTGCCAAGCCCTCAGTATACGCTGGGGCTTTACAAGCAGAATAAGGCACGGTGGGGGGCCCGTCTCAATGAATTTCAGTGCGCAGTGGGCTCACTCGCAAGTAGACCCCTGGATCCTTCAGGTGATATCTCAGGGGTACAAATTGGAATTCAAGACGTCTCCCCCTCGCCGTTTCCTAAAGTCGGCTTTACCGATGTCTCCTTCTGACAGGGAGACAGTTTTGGAAGCCATTCACAAGCTGTATTCCCAGCAGGTGATAATCAAGATACCCCTCCTGCAACAGGGAACGGGGTATTATTCCACACTGTTGTGGTACCGAAGCCGGACGGCTCGGTGAGACCGATTCTAAATCTAAAATCTTTGAACACTTACATACAGAGGTTCAAATTCAAGATTGAGTCACTCAGAGCAGTGATTGCGAACCTGGAAGAAGGGGACTACATGATGTCTCGGGACATCAAGGATGCTTACCTTCATGTCAAAATTTACCCTTCTCACCAAGGGTACCTCAGGTTTATGGTACAGAACTGTCACTATCAGTTCAGACGCTGCCGTATGGATGGTCCACGGCACCCCGGGTCTTTACCAAGGTAATGGCCGAAATGATGATATTCCTTCAAAGGAAGGGAATTTTAGTTATCCCTTACTTGGACATTTCCCTGATAAGGGTAAGATCCAGGGAACAGTTGGAGGTCGATGTAGCACTATCTCAGATAGTGTTGCTGCAGCATGGTTGGATTCTCAATATTCCAAAATCGCAGCTGGTTCCGACGACTTGTCTTCTGTTCCTAGGGATGATCCTGGACACAGTCCAGAAAAAGGTGTTTCTCCCGGAGGAGAAAGCCAGGGAGTTATCCGAGCTAGTCAGGAACCTCCTAAAACCGAGCCAAGTCTCAGTGCATCAATGCACAAGGGTTCTGGGTAAAATGGTGGCTTCCTACGAAGCAATCCCATTCGGCAGATTCCACGCAAGAACTTTCCAGTGGGACCTGCTGGACAAATGGTCCGGGTCGCATCTTCAGATGCATCAGCGGATAACCCTGTCACCAAGGACAAGGGTGTCCCTCCTGTGGTGGTTGCAGAGTGCTCATCTTCTAGAGGGCCGCAGATTCGGCATTCAGGACTGGGTCCTGGTAACCACGGGTGCCAGCCTGCGAGGCTGGGGTGCAGTCACACAGGGAAGGAATATCCTGGACTTATGGTCAAGCCTGGAGACATCACTTCACATAAATATCCTGAAGCTAAGGGACATTTACAATGCTCTAAGCTTAGCAAGACCTCTGCTTCAAGGTCAGCCGGTGTTGATCCAGTCGGACAACATCACGGCAGTCACCCACGTAAACAGACAGGGTGGCACAAGAAGCAGGAGGGCAATGGCAGAAGCTGCAAGGATTCTTCGCTGGGCGGAAAATCATGTGATAGCACTGTCAGCAGTATTCATTCCGGGAGTGGACAACTGGGAAGCAGACTTCCTCAGCACGACCTCCACCCGGGAGAGTGGGGACTTCACCCAGAAGTCTTCCACATGATTATAAACCGTTGGGAAAAACTCGACAGGTATTGCGCCAGGTCCAGGGACCCTCAGGCAATAGCTGTAGACGCTCTGGTAACACCGTGGGTGTACCAGTCAGGGTATGTGTTCCCTCCTCTGCCTCTCATACCCAAGGTACTGAGATTGATAAGATGGAGAGGAGTAAGCACTATATTCGTGGCTCCGGATTGGCCAAGAAGGATTTGGTAACCGGAACTTCAAGAGATGCTCACGGAGGATCCGTGGCCTCTACCTCTAAGAAGGGACCTGCTCCAGCAAGGACCCTGTCTGTTCCAAGACTTACCGCGGCTGCGTTTGACGGCATGGCGGTTGAACGTCGGATCCTGTAGTAAAAAAGGCATTCCGGATGAAGTCATCCCTATCCTGATCAAAGCCAGGAAGGATGTAACCGCAAAAACATTATCACCGCAATTGGCGAAAATATGTTGCGTGGTGCGAGGCCAGTAAGGCCCGATGGTGGAAATTCAACTGGGTCGATTCCTACATTTCCTGCAAACAGGAGTGTCTATGGGCCTGAAATTGGGGTCCATTAAGGTTCAAATTTCGGCCCTGTCAATTTTCTTCCAAAAAGAACTAGCTTCAGTCCCTGAAGTTCAGACGTTTGTAAAAAGGGTACTGCATATACAGCCTCCTTTTGTGCCTCCAGTGGCACTTTGGGATCTCAATGTAGTTTTGGGTTCCAAAAGTCACATTGGTTTGAACCACTTAAATCTGTGGAGTTAAAATATCTCACATGGAAAGTGGTCATGCTGTTGGCCCTGGCCTGGGCCAGGCGCGTGTCAGAATTGGCGGCTTTATCCTGAAAAAGCCCTTATCTGATGTTCCATTCGGACAGGGCGGAATTGAGGACTCGTCCCCAGTTTCTCCCTAAGGTGGTTTCAGCGTTTCACCTGAACCAACCTATTTGTGGTGCCTGCGGCTACTAGGGACTTGGAGGACTCCAAGTTGCTAGACGTTGTCAGGGCCCTGAAAATATATGTTTCCAGGAGGGCTGGAGTCAGGAAATCTGACTCGCTGTTTATCCTGTATGCACCCAACAAGCTGGGTGCTCCTGCTTCTAAGCAGACTATTGCTCATTGGATTTGTAGTACAATTCAGCTTGCACATTCTGTGGCAGGCCTGCCACAGCCAAAAATCTGTAAATGCCCACTCCACAAGGAAGGTGGGCTCATCTTGGGCGGCTGCCCGAGGGGTCTCGGCTTTACAACTTTGCCGAGCAGCTACTTGGTCAGGAGCAAATACGTTTGTAAAATTGTACAAAATTGATATCCTGGCTGAGGAGAACCTGGAGTTCTCTCATTTGGTGCTGCAGAGTCATCCGCACTCTCCCACCCGTTTGGGAGCTTTGGTATAATCCCCATGGTCCTTACGGAGTCCCCAGCATCCACTTAGGACGTTAGAGAAAATAAGAATTTACTTACCGATAATTCTATTTCTCATAGTCCGTAGTGGATGCTGGGCGCCCATCCCAAGTGCGGATTGTCTGCAATACTTGTACATAGTTATTGTTACAAAAATCGGGTTATTATTGTTGTGAGCCATCTTTCAGAGGCTCCTCTGTTATCATGCTGTTAACTGGGTTCAGATCACAGGTTATACGGTGTGATTGGTGTGGCTGGTATGAGTCTTACCCGGGATTCAAAATCCTTCCTTATTGTGTACGCTCGTCCGGGCACAGTATCCTAACTGAGGCTTGGAGGAGGGTCATAGGGGGAGGAGCCAGTGCACACCAGATAGTCCTAAAGCTTTCTTTAGATGTGCCCAGTCTCCTGCGGAGCCGCTATTCCCCATGGTCCTTACGGAGTCCCCAGCATCCACTACGGACTATGAGAAATAGAATTATCGGTAAGTAAATTCTTATTATTGTCACAAAATAGCAAATCTCTCTCTTACACACATATAAAGGTGATACTTCCAGGAATACAGTACAAACAGTGTCTTAAAAATATCAGACTGTCTTGTTTAAGCAGGCATTGTGTCCATGGAAGATGGACCTTGGACTGAGGGAATGTGTAAATACTGTTGTTTGCCCCAATTGTTTGAGAGTTGTATATTGAGTCAATAGATACTGGACTGTCATTGTTACACTAGAGGTCAGAACAAACAAGAACACAATATAACATACACAAACACAAGCCAGACCCATGTTTGCTTAATACCTTTCAAGATTACCAAAAAGTGACATTACAGACCAGACATTGATGTATGATATATCAAATGTATAACCCATAGTTTATACATATTTCATAACGTAGTTGTAATAGCAGTAAACTATATATATATACTGTATATATATATATATATATATATATACATATCACAAGGATGGGAATGCATAAATATATCATGTGTGGGATCATATTGTTCAGGGTCACATAAGCAGTAATCCGGTGGGTGTGAGGATATTGTCTCATATTGCGGCAATAAGTTATTAGCAAAACCGGATTCATGTATATTACTGTATGATAATGTGGTGGGTTTAATTGGTCTTTGGGCGGGAACTCAGATGTAAACAACAATGATCACATCTCAGGACTTAGTCATCGCCCACCAGTTGAGGCGACCAATGATCCCCAGTGTACTGGATATGTCCCACCCCCGGACCAATGAATGAAGAGCTTACATTTCCCATTGTATTGTATTTGGACCCATTGTTTAAAAGAGGCTTCCTGACCAGGCTCAGTGCTTATTCTCTGAAGGTCATCTTGCTAAGACTGACTGAGTCCTTGGTCCAGGAGCGCTCGCGAACAAACGTATGTATTACTGGTTGTGGCTCTTCTCTGTAATATTGTTGTATCTTCTGTGTATATCTTTTGAGTAAATACTGTTGATGCGTTGGACCACAACATTACATTTAACTACTGGTGTCGCATTCCATTCTTACAAAAAAGAATTTATAGGAGTGCTGAAAAAATTTCATTCAATTACTTAATATAATTTTATTTAAATACATTCATAAGACAAAATAAAAATACTTTAAAATTGTGCAATTTGATTCAAGCCCATGTCCATATCTCCTTAAAAAGCCATCTCAAAAGGCTATATATGTACCAGTCCAACTGACTGTTTGTAACAGACTTGTGTCTCAGTGCTCCAATGGACACCAAATCCCTTTATGTAACAGTTTTTTACAGTCTCTGTGGTACCACTTAAATTTGTATCCAAGCACGGGGGAGAGCGCTGTGGCTGCCTGAATAACCACAGTGGTATGCTACGACCCCTAGTTTTTGCAGCCGTAATATGGAGAGCTTGTTACTCATGGCTGTCACGGTTGTTCACGGCTGTCACGGCTTTAGCTTCTCTTGCAAGGGGAGCGGACCACATTAGCCAGGCACCGCTTCAGCTGTGTCCCCAATCAGAACGGCTCGTCGGCCCGCCGTGCAGTCACAAGGAAGATGGTTTGACTATGGGCAGTAGAATCCCAGCAAAAATGCCCTCCTTACGCGTTTCTCCGCCGTTAGGGCAAGCGGTTTCATCAGAGGAATAGTGTGATTGAATTGTCAGCTCCTTTTAAAGCAGATCCAGCCAATCATTCTACTGATTACATTAATTGCACTCAGATGTTTAGCAATGTTCACATAGCTAATATAATACATGATCTTGAATGTTTAAACAAACGAACAAAAAGCAATCATTCATAATAATTTCTGATGGTTAGTGTTAGATTCTTTAGTGGTAAAATGTTTGAAACTTTTAATAATAGTGTTTAATGTTTAAAATATATCAAAAGTAAAGTTTAAAATTTATTACAGACTGACCAGGAGACTATAACATACATAAAAGCCTCTACACTCACGTGCAGCATCAATAGCTTAGAGGGTTTGTAAAGTGCATACAATGCATAGAGCTGCATTGTGCGCACAGTGTTGGCATGTTTACGCAACATGCATACACATCTTAGAGGTGCTTAGCGGCCGCAGCAGCCCGAACCCTAGTGTAACAAGGTACTGCTTTTCCCTGTAAGTTAATCGAACGTAACAGAACTCTCCCCCACATTCAATATGGTTTGACTGAAAATCAAAATAATGTTGCAGTCACAGATTACATCTAAAAAACATATCCAAAATATGGCCATATTTACAAAAAATGGAAAAACTCTAATCCACACGCACAATAAGACTTTCCTACTAGTCTCCAAACCTTCAAGTTTAAGCATCCCCTGAAAACTCACCTCTTTAAACAAGCTTATCAAATTCAGGAACCATCCACATAACCTTTATAAGCTATCTAATTACATCCCCTACACAGTCCACACAATGCCATACAAAACCTTAAGCCTCACATATTTTCTCTTTCTTCACTTCCAAGTTCCACAATCCCCTCCTGACCCCTGGCCAACAGTGCTATACAACTGGATCATAGTACAATTATACAGCCCACCTTTGCCATTATGACAGTTTTCCTTGGGCAATGTCACTGTATGTTATTAAATCAATCAACACATGTTATCACTTTAGCAGGATTTGCAGGATTGCGTGTCTTCAAGCGTCTCTTCAAGTTTGTATTTTTTTTCCAGCCATCTAAAATCCACACAGCACTCCATCCTCATTGGAAATGATACATGTTTCTTTCTTTCCGTTTTACAATAACTAAAGTGGGTCCATAAATAATCTCTCCATTTCCTTCCCACTGCCAATGCTGTAGCCACAGGCAAAGGTGAGTAACTTTCATCATTCAACATTATTTTGTATATTAAGCTGCCTCTGACTGTGAACAGGTTGTTTATATCAGCAAGTCATAAGGCCAACACTCTAAAATAAAATAATAAACATTGCTAATGGTAATGGTGGGTGATATATGACAAACAAAACAGTGCATTTTCTTCCTGTGCGGTACGACAGGTTTCAGGCTCAGCAAGATAGACCCCCCCCATATAAATACAAAATTTGCACATAAACTGAAACTGGATACCTCCAATTCACATTACATGCCACACTGTGTATGCCCCCAGTTCACATTATATGCCACACTGCATGCCCCCAGCTCTATTTATATGCCACACTGTCTCTGCATGCTGCCAATTTACATTACATGCCACATTGTGCATGCCCAAAGTTCACATTAAATGCACACACACACTGTGCATTAATAAAGGTGTTAACGGATTGTATTTGTCTCGTGGTCAAAAAGCAAACAAACGGGGACAGCATATGCTCCTTACCCTTGGAAATGGTGGTACAAAAGTGTCCCCTTCACTGTCTCCCACTAGCTCCCCCCACCAGCCCAGAGCTTTGTTTTTGTCAGTGGAGCACCATGCTCAATTGTTGATCTGATCCGGTTCTCCAGTCCAGTCTCCACTGACTCTCCACAAGTCCACAGACACCACAACCCGTATTTCATTTCCCGGTGTACTGTGTGTCGGCGTGGGTGACGGGTCCCTCAGTGCTTTTGGGTTTTACTCAGATACTCCAATTATTGCAGTCTCATGAGATTCCGCAAATGCTCAACTCACTGAGTGTGGGGGGGCTGAGGGAGACTGAAGGAACTTAAGGAAGGGCAGAGTTGGGGGTGGCTTCCAAACACAAACTTCGTCATAAATATCTTTAAGAAAATAATATTTTTGTTATTGTTACAATTTAGACCTGAAAAAACTGTAGTCAATGAATACTTTTGTTCAAAATTGGCATTGACAAAATTAACACTGGTGTACATCAAACCAACAGACAGCAATGGTATCAGTATCTCAGTCACAGTAAACAAAATTTGATTTCGGAATATTTCGGATACTGGATTTTCGGATATGAGAGACTTAACAACAGTCACAAAAAATTGTGTTAAAAGATCTGCTAGCAAGATATACTATATATATGTTTTGATGTTTTGCTACTGTATTTTGTTTCCATTCAAACCAGGGGGTATATTTACTAAAAGTCAATTTGGGTTGATTTTGAATGATTTTTGGTCAATGTTTGGTCAATTTTTCACTCGATTTTGTGCTTCAGGGTCTAAATCACTTTTACTAACGGATGATTTTTTATATCCTTTTAAAAAAATATATTAAAAAATCATCTGTTAATAAATTTGGGATTTAGGGGTATACTGTATTTCCTAAAAGTTGGTCTGGGTTAATTTTTGGACAATGTTCGGACGATGTTGGTTGATATTGTATTTCAGGGTCTAAATTCCACATTTACTAACAGATGATTTTTTACACTTTTTTTTAAATGATGTCAAAAATCATGTTAGTGAATATGTGATTTAGACCTTGAAACACAAAATTTATAAAAAAAAAAAAAATCGACTAAACATCGACCCAATTTGACTTGATTATTTTGGCTCTGTACTTTGATTTACCACTGAAAGAGAACAGATGATATGTGTTGCACTCAGCAAGGGAAAGTTGATTGTATATTATGCTATAATAAATATGATAAAATTCAAAATGGTCATTTGTTTTAGTCAAAATGTTTTACTGTCCAACAAGTATTCCTTCAAGTTAACAAGAGTAAGTAAAATATTACTAAAAATGTAGCAATAGTATAGTCCTTACAACTTCAAGGTTGGTCATTAGTGACCTGCAACTAGTCTGAGGTCTCAGACATCTTATTTATCATGTTATAAAAGTAGAATGAAAGGCAAAAGAGAAAGAAATTGTGAGTTTTGTGCTTCCTCATAGAAAATAAATTTTTCCTGCTTGAAGAATAGTTCTGCAATTATAAGACGAAGCACTTTTCAATGTAATTCTTAGCAATTGGCTTTTATTCACAGTGCAGTTGTTTTCTTTTTCTTTTCTCCAAGAAAGCTTTAGTCCTCAAATCAATACACTTCTGAAGCATTTTCTAACCTGAACAATTATACCCACAGTATAGAGCAGAACATTGAAATTCTCACAATTCAGCTGGGAGTTTTAAATTGAGCCATAAAAGTGTTTTTAAAGGTGCAGCTTATTCCACTATACAGTATATTGTATTTTACCTTACTTAAAAGTCACTGATCTATATATTAAATGTCACACACACACATTCTCATAGATCCACCTGGACTCCAATTTTGTTAATGCCAAGTACTAACTGCAATTTCCTTATCATTGCATCCAGCTTCAAGCATCCATATAAGATATTACTTTTGAAATTAGTCAAACCTCTTGTTTCAAATTTGTTATCTATTAGATTACATGCCCTTGTGGCATGACAAGCTGAATTTTTAAAGTATGGATGGCGCTCCACCGCTCAACAATATCTAAAGCATTGGCTGGTAAGGAAATACAGTAGATCAACCTGACGCTAGATATTTTAGAGAGAACAACCATGCTTTATCTACTTTAAGGTACAGTATCAAATTGTAGATCAGATACAACTAATGCCAAGGGGAGGAGATAAATGCTTGGCATTAACAAAAATGGAGTTCAGGTGGGTCTACAAGTTGGATGCGTTACAGCCCGGAGGACTAAATGAAAAAATACTGCTGGCTACATCCCGAACCCCTCTAAATCCCGACAGTCACCATGCCGACTACCAGGGACTTTTCCCACTCTATGGGTGTCCACGACACCCATAGAGTGGGAATTGAACCTGTGGCAAGTGCAGCAAGACACCGAGCCCGCAGCGCGTGGAGCGCAGCAAGCCTGCATGGGGCTTCATTGTGCTCATCTCACACACTCACACCCGTCGGCACTCTGCTGCCAGGATCCCGCGGTCGGTATGCTGACCGCTAGGATCCCCAGCACCGGTAAGCCATACCCAATTCAAAAGAATTCATTGGAATGCCTTATGATTTACGGCTTTCACTTCATAGTTTACCCCTCTCTTTTCTATTTCTCTGTTCTTACTGTGTTATTTTAAACAGGGTCCTGTTTGTGTGGTTAAGCAGTGAAAAGTTTGGAGAATTAAGTCAGTAGAGAAGTAGCCCATGGCAACCAATCAGCTGCTACGTAGAATTTTATAGAGTACACTTTATAAATGTTACCTCAACACTGATTGGTTGCCACGGGCAACTTCTCCACTGGCTCATTTCTCCGCACTTTTCACTGCTTCATGAATAGACCCCAAAGTATCTACCTAATATCCATTATTTAGATCCTTACTTGCACTGAGATATCATCATTACAATTTGTTATTTTAATTGGTATAATCACATCAATGGTACCCAAGTATATTATTCATTTATTAAGCTGCCTATCACTTATATGTAAGCTTATTCAATGATGGGCACACACCTCTCCACTCTGGCACTGGCATCTTTTTGGTGAAGGGCTTTATAAGGTAAGCTGCTACATTCTTTATTTTCTTATCCTTTTACCCTTTTATGTGATCTGCTGCCTATACTCCCTTGCATTGTATATATACACATACAGATATATATATATATATATACATATATAGCACTATTCCATGGAACGCACCTATACCTAGATTCGGGTGCAACACGGTATGTGACCACATTGTTTAAATAGAATTCACAGGAGCTCTGAACTATATATATATATATATATATATATATATAACTATATATATATATATATATATATATATATCAAACAAACAGATCTGAGGGCGCTTACATGTATGGTACTGTTTCGATAATATTAGTGCATCAGTTTAAAAAGTTTAAAATAAAACAATTTTCAATTACATAGAATAAAATGTATTCATAAAAGCACAGAATAAAACATAGTGTGTCTTTGTGATTTTACAGAGGACGTCTTCAGATATATCCAGTTTTACATTCAGTCTTTAGTGTATTTCTTTGTTGAAACATGCAATACGGAAGTAGAACAATAGATCAACCCAACGTGTTTCTTCCCTATCGGGACTTCGTCAGGGGTACTTTGTCTAAACAATAAAATAGAACAACTGAATATATGAACAGTACCAATTTCCAAATATATTTGATTCTTTACAACATATGTGGAACCATACATACCAAAATGCTCAAACAATGATGTGAAGAAAATCTGATGAAATGTATAAACCTCTGTTAATACCAGGTTATCTGGATATGATACCTAGTTAATGAATAATAAATTACTTTATACTATAAAATAAAGAAGATAGAAAATAGGTGGTGGTGAGAGGAAATGAGGACACATACCAGACTAATAACTAGTATGAAAAATCTCAAGGTGATGTGGCTCCATTACGGAAAAAAGTGTCCATACACTAATATGCAGTATCTCAACGATGGTCTAAAATGACCTATATAAATGAACATAGTGGGGAGAGTTAATTATAAACTCTATAAATGTGTCTCAAAGTGAAAGTGAGGAGAAAGACTATATTACATACTGCTATGGAATGCAGATAAGTGTCTACCATTGAACTGTAGTAGATGTAGAACAGCCTTCTGCACATATAATAATATAGGGATATGCCTATAAAGTGAATTAACATAATTTTAGGGATCTTTCAACTGGTGCTCAACTGAAACATTGATCCAACTCAACTGAACAGCCATTTGGGGAAGTAAATAATTTCCCAAAGCAAGATTAAATACATTACAATAGTAATACAATAGCGCATAAAGTGCAAATAAAGAATATAATGCAAGATTATTAAGAAGGTATTAATTTAGGATCAAAATTCACAGGTAATGATAGATATTAATTATTGCTATAACATAGATGTAGCATAAAATTACACAAATATTCAAGAGGGATGTTAAATCCATTTTTTTAGACAAAAAAATGTCAATTACTAATAACAAAAATATAGTATAGAAAATTTCTATACTATGGCCCTCATTCCGAGTTGATCGCTCGCAAGGCGAATTTAGCAGAGTTGCTCACGCTAAGCCTACGCCTACTGGGAGTGTATCTTAGCTTCTTAAAATTGCGACCGATGTATTCGCAATATTGCGATTACAAACTACTTAGCAGTTTCAGAGTAGCTTCAGACTTACTCGGCATCTGCGTTCAGTTCAGTGCTTGTCGTTCCTGGTTTGACGTCATAAACACACCCAGCGTTCGCCCAGACACTCCCCCGTTTCTCCGGCCACTCCTGCGTTTTTTCCGGAAACGGTAGCGTTTTTATCCACACGCCCCGAAAACGCTGTGTTTCCGCCCAGTAACACCCATTTCCTGTCAATCACACTACGTTCGCCAGAGCGAAGAAAAAGCCGTGAGTAAAAATACTATCTTCATTGTAAAATTACTTGGCGCAGTCGCAGTGCGAATATTGCGCATGCGTACTAAGCGGAATTTCACTGCGATGCGAAGAAAATTACCGAGCGATCAACTCGGAATGAGGGCCTATATTTTTGTTATTAGTAATTGACATTTTTTTGTCTAAAAAACTGGATTTAACATCCCTCTTGAATATTTGTGTAATTTTATTATTATACATAGGATACTTAAAATAAGATGTTAAATCCAGTTTTTTTAGAATACAAAAATAAGAAAAAATCTAAGTAAGAGGCAATGGAAATACACAGGAAAAACCTAGTGATCCTTACAACAAGGGCAATGTGCTCCTTTCAGAGTTCAGTAAATAATCGAGAGAGGGCATAAGAGGGACTATTTATACACCTCTGGCTTGTGACCTCACTTCCTCCTATGGAGTAATCTAATGAAGCAAATACAGGTGCAATAAGGCAGGTAGAAGAATTATTTATATATTTATTTATATATAGCACCCCCTAAGAAAACTTTCCCTGTATCTACCCAAAAGGGCCTTTCAGGCAAAGGACCATTCTGTGGGGTATAGCTGCCGAACCAGTTTAAAGATATATAAGAACACCCTATTAATTAAACTCAAGGGTTATAAAAATAGAACAAGCGCAGCACACATAGGCCCTCATTCCGAGTTGTTCGCTCGTTGCCGAATGTTGCTATATTGCGATTAGTCGCTTACTGCCCATGCGCAATGTTTGCAGAGTGCATGCGCTTAGTTATTTTACTTAAAAGTTAGGTATTTTACTCACGGCATTACGAGGATTTTTCTTCTTTCTGGTGATCGGAGTGTGATTGACAGGAAGTGGGTGTTTCTGGGCGGAAACTGGCCGTTTTATGGGTGTGTGTGAAAAAACGCTGCCGTTTCTGGGAAAAACGCGGGAGTGGCTGGAGAAACGGGGGAGTGCCTGGGCGAACGCTGGGTGTGTTTGTGACATCAAACCAGGAACGAAACTGACTGAACTGATCGCAGTGGCAGAGTAAGTGTCGAGCTACTCAGAAACTGCTAAGAAATTTCTATTCGCAATTTTGCGAATCTTTAGTTTGCAATTCTGCTAAGCTAAGATACACTCCCAGAGGGCGGCGGCTTAGCGTGTGCAATGCTGCTAAAAGCAGCTAGCGAGCGAACAACTCGGAATGAGGACCATAGTTCCCAAACATTTATATATATATATATATATATATATATATATATACACTGCTCAAAAAAATAAAGGGAACACTTAAAAAACACATCCTAGATCTGAATGAATGAAATATTCTTATTAAATACTTTGTTCTTTACATAGTTGAATGTGCTGACAACAAAATCACACAAAATTATCAATGGAAATCAAATTTATTATCCCATGGAGGTCTGGATTTGTAGTCACGCTCAAAATTAAAGTGGAAAAACACACTACAGGCTGATACAACTTTGATGTAATGTCCTTAAAACAAGTCAAAATGAGGCTCAGTAGTGTGTGTGGACTCCACGTGCCTGTATGACCTCCCTACAACGCCTTGGCATGCTCCTGATGAGGTTGCGGATGGTCTCCTGGGGGATCTCCTCCCAGACCTGGACTAAAGCATCCGCCAACTCCTGGACAGTCTGTTGGACAACGTGGCGTTGGTGGATGGAGCGAGACATGATGTCCCAGATGTGCTCAATTGGATTCAGGTCTGAGGAACGGGCGGGCCAGTCCATAGCATCAATGCCTTCATCTTGCAGGAACTGCTGACACACTCCAGCCACATGAGGTCTAGCATTGTCTTGCATTAGGAGGAACCCAGGGCCAACCACACCAGCATATGGTCTCACAAGGGGTCTGAGGATCTCATCTCAGTACCTAATGGCAGTCAGGCTACCTCTGGCGAGCACATGGAGGGCTGTGTGGCCCCCCAAAGAAATGCCACCCCACACCATTACTGACCCACTGCCAAACCGGTCATGCTGGAGGATGTTGCAGGCAGCAGAACGTTCTCCTTGGCATCTCCAGACTCTGTCACGTCTGTCACATGTGCTCAAGTGAGAACCTGCTTTCATCTGTGAAGAGCACAGGGCGCCAGTGGCGAATTTGCCAATCTTGGTGTTCTCTGGCAAATGCCAAACGTCCTGCACGGTGTTGGGCTGTAAGCACAACCCCCACCTGTGGATGTCGGGCCCTCATACCACCCTCATGGAGTCTGTTTCTGATCATTTGAGTAGACACATGCACATTTGTGGCTTGCTGGAGGTCATTTTGCAGGGCTCTGGCAGTGCTCCTCCTGTTCCTCCTTGCACAAAGGCGGAGGTAGCGGTCCTGCTGCTGGGTTGTTGCCCTCTTACGGCCTCCTACATGTCTCCTGATGTACTGGCCTGTCTCCTGGTAGCGCCTCCATGCTCTGGACACTACGCTGACAGACACAGCAAACCTTCTTGCTACAGCTCGCATTGATGTGCCATCCTGGATGAGCTGCACTACCTGAGCCACTTGTGTGGGTTGTAGACTCCGTCTCATGCTACCACTAGAGTGAAAGCACTGCCAGCTTTCAAAAGTGACCAAAACATCAGCCAGAAAGCATAGGAGATGAGAAGTGGTCTGTGGTCTGTGGTCACCACCTGCAGAACAACTCCTTTATTGGGGGTGTTTTGCTAATTGCCTATAATTTCCACCTGTTGTCTATTCCATTTGCACAACAGCATGTGAAATTGATTGTCAATCAGTGTTGCTTCCTAAGTGGACAGTTTGATTTCACAGAAGTGTGATTGACTTGGAGTTACATTGTGTTGTTTGTGTTCCCTTTATTTTTTTGACCAGTGTGTATATATATATATATATATATATATATATATAGAAGAGAAACTTTCTGGATACTCTCTCTTAATACACTTATGCCCCATGGGCTTAATGAGAACTATGAGATCACCCCCTTTATTAGGGAGAGATGAGTGGGGGTCTCATACTATTTGTTCTGAGCTAATGTAGAATCCCTGTGTAACTCTTACATACTTGAGGATCGTTCTTTTCTCTGTGAAGATGGTTATATAAATACATAGGGTACTGGAGGTTTTCTTATATGCAGGTCATTTTTTTTTTTATGCACATGTCACTTTAAATAGTGCTTGTAGCATTTATGGTATGACATGGACTTTATAGTTAATGCTTTATACATGTTATTTAGTATGTGTATTTATGCTCTGTATATCACCGCTGAGATGATACTACATTGCTATTTTCTAAACAAAATGTTTATGTCGGTGCTTTTTAAACAAAATGTTTATATTGGTGTGCATTCATTAATTTTTTATTGCATTTTTAAATAAGTCTATTTGTATTCTGTATTTATGTATTGTGTTAAATTGTGTATGCTTATTAGCTTTGAACATTGTCGCTGACGAGCCACCAGTTTTGTAGTTCTAGCGTAGTTTTTATGAAATTAGCTGTCTATTTACTGATTTATTTTTTTTCAGATTGTATTTATGATTGCTGTCTAGCACTTTTAAGTGAGGTTGCTGCTGCTGAGAATTAGAGCGGCTGATGGTAATTAACAATTAATGGTACCATTATTGATATGTGACTGCTATATAAAGCTCGTGCTGACGTCTGGTAAGCCAACCTCCTGACGAAGTGATTACGAAATGCATTGAGGTGGGGCTTACCAGGCGATTCCTGTTCCACATGAGCTGTCATCCCCGACTTCACCCGGTACAGGTGTCCTGACGGATCGGTCGCTGAAGCTGGTGCGGTGCGTGGTACCAGATCCAGGTGCAGCGGGCTGCAGCTTTTGCCTTGTGGTTTTACTTTTCATGTGATACACAGCCCACAGAGTGTGCTATCAGGGTACGAGTCCACTGCTATTCATTTGACCTATCCTGTGTATATATGTGGTTTATGAATTAAATTGATTTGCACTATGCGCGCATTCTCCTTCTTATGCTATTTCCATATATATATATATATATATATATATATATATTAGTCATGAGCGGGTTCGGTTTCTCGGAAACCGAACCCCCCCCCGAGTTTCACCCTTTTTACACGGGTCCGAGCCATACTCGGATTCTCCCGTATGGCTCGGTTAACCCGAGCGCGCCCGAACGTCATCATCCCGCTGTCGGATTCTCGCGAGATTCAGATTCTATATAAGCAGCCGCGCATCGCCGCCATTTTCACTCGTGCATTGGAAATGTTAGGGAGAGGACGTGGCTGGCGTCCTCTCCGTTATTGTTGAACTTGATTGTGCACTATTGCTTAATTGTGGGGAGGGCTGGGGAGCAGCTGTATACTATAGGAGGAGTACAGTGCAGACTTTTGCTGATCAGTGACCACCAGTTATCCGTTCTCTGCCTGAAAAAAATGTTCCATATCTGTGCTCAGTGTGCTGCATATATCTGTGCTCACACTGCTTAATTGTGGGGACTGGGGAGCAGCTGTATTACATAGCAGGAGTACAGTGCAGAGTTTTGCTGACAGTGACCACCAGTATACGTTGTCTGCCTGAAAAACACTCCATATCTGTGCTCAGTGTGCTGCTTTATTGTGGGGACTGGGGACCACCAGTATAATATTATATAGGAGGAGTACAGTGCAGAGTTTTGCTGACCAGTGACAACCAGTATATAATATATAGCATTACGGTACAGTAGGCCACTGCTGTACCTACCTCTGTGTCGTCATTAAGTATACTATCCATCTACATTCTATACCTGTGGTGCATTTTAGTTTTGCAGTTTGCTGACACAGTGACCACCAGTATACTATATATAGCAGTACGGTACGGAAGGCCACTGCTGTACCTACCTCTGTGTCATCATTCATTAAGTATACTATCCATCTACATTCTATACCTGTGGTGCATTTTAGTTTTGCAGTTTGCTGACACAGTGACCACCAGTATACTATTTATAGCAGTACGGTACGGAAGGCCACTGCTGTACCTACCTCTGTGTCGTCATTAAGTATACTATCCATCTACATTCTATACCTGTGGTGCATTTTAGTTTTGCAGTTTGCTGACAGTGACCACCAGTATATATAGCAGTACGGTACGGAAGGCCACTGCTCTACCTACCTCTGTGTCGTCAAGTATACTATCCATCCATACCTGTTGTGCATTTCAGTTGTGCGCACTATATATAGTAGTAGGCCATTGCTATTGATAGTTACTGGCATATAATTCCAGACATTAAAAAATGGAGAACAAAAATGTGGAGGTTAAAATAGGGAAAGATCAAGATCCACTTCCACCTCGTGCTGAAGCTGCTGCCACTAGTCATGGCCGAGACGATGAAATGCCATTAACGTCGTCTGCCAAGGCCGATGCCCAATGTCATAGTAGAGAGCATGTAAAATCCAAAAAACAAAAGTTCAGTAAAATGACCCAAAAATCAAAATTAAAAGCGTCTGAGGAGAAGCGTAAACTTGCCAATATGCCATTTACAACACGGAGTGGCAAGGAACGGCTGAGGCCCTGGCCTATGTTCATGGCTAGTGGTTCAGCTTCACATGAGGATGGAAGCACTCATCCTCTCGCTAGAAAAATGAAAAGACTTAAGCTGGCAAAAGCACAGCAAAGAACTGTGCGTTCTTCTAAATCACAAATACCCAAGGAGAGTCCAATTGTGTCGGTTGCGATGCCTGACCTTCCCAACACTGGACGGGAAGAGCTTGCGCCTTCCACCATTTGCACGCCCCCTGCAAGTGCTGGAAGGAGCACCCGCAGTCCAGTTCCTGATAGTCAAATAGAAGATGTCACTGTTGAAGTACACCAGGATGAGGATATGGGTGTTGCTGGCACTGGGGAGGAAATTGACAAGGAGGATTCTGATGGTGAGGTGGTTTGTTTAAGTCAGGCACCCGTGGAGACACCTGTTGTCCGTGGGACGAATATGGCCATTGACATGCCTGGTCAAAATACAAAAAAAAATCACCTCTTCGGTGTGGAATTATTTCAACACAAATGCGGACAACAGGTGTCAAGCCGTGTGTTGCCTTTGTCAAGCTGTAATAAGTAGGGGTAAGGACGTTAACCACCTCGGAACATCCTCCCTTATACGTCACCTGCAGCGCATTCAACATAAGTCAGTGACAAGTTCAAAAACTTTGGGTGACAGCGGAAGCAGTCCACTGACCACTAAATCCCTTCCTCTTGTAACCAAGCTCCTGCAAACCACACCACCAACTCCCTCAGTGTCAATTTCCTCCTTACCCAGGAAAGCCAATAGTCCTGCAGGCCATGTCACTGGCAAGTCTGATGAGTCCTCTCCTGCCTGGGATTCCTCCGATGCATCCTTGAGTGTAACGCCTACTGCTGCTGGCGCTGCTGTTGTAGCTGCTGGGAGTCGATCGTCATCCCAGAGGGGAAGTCGGAAGACCACTTGTACTACTTCCAGTAAGCAATTGACTGTCCAACAGTCCTTTGCGAGGAAGATGAAATATCACAGCAGTCATCCTGCTGCAAAGCAGATAACTCAGGCCTTGGCAGCCTGGGCGGTGAGAAACGTGGTTCCGGTATCCACCGTTAATTCAGAGGCAACTAGAGACTTGATTGAGGTACTGTGTCCCCGGTACCAAATACCATCTAGGTTCCATTTCTCTAGGCAGGCGATACCGAAAATGTACACTTAACCACGGACATAAACTCACCATTGTCCTAAAAAATGCAGTTGTACCCAATGTCCACTTAACCACGGACATGTGGACAAGTGGAGCAGGGCAGACTCAGGACTATATGACTGTGACAGCCCACTGGGTAGATGTATTGCCTCCCGCAGCAAGAACAGCAGCGGCGGCACCAGTAGCAGCATCTCGCAAACGCCAACTCGTTCCTAGGCAGGCTACGCTTTGTATCACCGCTTTCCAGAAGAGGCACACAGCTGACAACCTCTTACAGAAACTGAAGAAGATCATCGCAGAATGGCTTACCCCATTTGTGACATCGGACAACGCCAGCAATGTTGTGCGTGCATTACATCTGGGCAAATTCCAGCACGTCCCATGTTTTGCACATACATTGAATTTGGTGGTGCAGAATTATTTAAAAAACGACAGGGGCATGCAAGAGATGCTGTCGGTGGCCCGAAGAATTGCGGGCCACTTTCGGCATTCAGCCACCGCGAACAGAAGACTGGAGTACCACCAAACAGTCCTGAACCTGCCCTGCCATCATCTGAAGCAAGAGGTGGTAACGAGGTGGAATTCAACCCTCTATATGCTTTAGAGGATGGAGGAGCAGCAAAAGGCCATTCAAGCCTATACATCTGCCCACGATATAGGCAAAGGAGGGGGAATGCACCTGACTCAAGCGCAGTGGAGAATGATTTCAATGTTGTGCAAGGTTCTGCAACCCTTTGGACTTGCCACACGTGAAGTCAGTTCAGACACTGCCAGCCTGAGTCAGGTCATTCCCCTCATCAGGCTTTTGCAGAAGAAGCTGGAGACATTGAAGGAGGAGCTAAAACAGAGCGATTCCGCTAGGCATGTGGGACTTATGGATGGAGCACTTAATTCGCTTAACCAGGATTCACGGGTGGTCAATCTGTTGAAATCAGAGCACTACATTTTGGCCACCGTGCTCGATCCTAGATTTAAAACCTACGTTGTATCTCTCTTTCCGGCAGACACAAGTCTGCAGAGGTTCAAAGACCTGCTGGTGAGAAAATTGTCAAGTCAAGCGGAACGTGACCCGTCAACATCTCCTCCTTCACATTCTCCTGCAACTGGGGGTGCGAGGAAAAGGCTAAGAATTCCGAGCCCACCCGCTGGCGGTGATGCAGGGCAGTCTGGAGCGAGTGCTGACATCTGATCCAGACTGAAGGACCTGCCAACGATTACTGACATGTCGTCTACTGTCACTGCATATGATTCTGTCACCATTGAAAGAATGGTGGAGGATTATATGAGTGACCGCATCCAAGTAGGCACGTCAGATAGTCCGTACGTATACTGGCAGGAAAAAGAGGCAATTTGGAGGCCCTTGCACAAACTGGCTTTATTCTTCCTAAGTTGCCCTCCCTCCAGTGTGTACTCCGAAAGAGTGTTTAGTGCAGCCGCTCACCTTGTCAGCAATTGGCGTACGAGGTTACTTCCAGAAAATGTGGAGAAGATGATGTTCATCAAAATGAATTATAATCAATTCCTCCGTGGAGACATTCACCAGCAGCAATTGCCTCCACAAAGTACACAGGGAGCTGAGTTGGTGGATTCTAGTGGGGACGAATTAATAATCTGTGAGGAGGGGGATGTACACAGTGAAAGGGGTGAGGAATCGGAGGATGATGATGAGGTGGACATCTTGCCTCTGTAGAGCCAGTTTGTGCAAGGAGAGATTGATTGCTTCTTTTTTTGGTGGGGGCCCAAACCAACCAGTCATTTTAGTCACAGTCGTGTGGCAGACCCTGTAGCTGAAATGATGGGTTCGTTAAAGTGTGCATGTCCTGTTTATACAACATAAGGGTGGGTGGGAGTGCCCAAGGACAATTCCATCTTGCACCTCTTTTTTTCTTTAATTTTTCTTTGCATCATGTGCTGTTTGGGGACAATTTTTTTGAAGTGCCATCCTGCCTGACACTGCAGTGCTACTCCTAGATGGGCCAGGTGTTTGTGTCGGCCACTTGTGTTGCTTAGCTTAGTCACACAGCGACCTTGGTGCGCCTCTTTTTTTCTTTGCATCATGTGCTGTTTGGGGACAATTTTTTTGAAGTGCCATCCTGCCTGACACTGCAGTGCCACTCCTAGATGGGCCAGGTGTTTGTGTCGGCCACTTGTGTCGCTTAGCTTAGTCACACAGCGACCTTGGTGCGCCTCTTTTTTTCTTTGCATCGTGTGCTGTTTGGGGACTATTTTTTTGAAGTGCCATCCTGCCTGACACTGCAGTGCCACTCCTAGATGGGCCAGGTGTTTGTGTCGGCCACTTGTGTCGCTTAGCTTAGCCATCCAGCGACCTCGGTGTAAATTTTAGGACTAAAAATAATATAGTGAGGTGTGAGGTGTTCAGAATAGACTGGAAATGAGTGGAAATTATGGTTATTGAGGTTAATAATACTATGGGATCAAAATGACCCCCAAATTCTATGATTTAAGCTGTATTTTAGGTTTTTTTGTAAAAAACACCCGAATCCGACAAAAAATTTTTGGTAAGGTTTTGCCAAAACGCGTCCGAATCCAAAACACGGCCGCGTAACCGAATCCAAAACCAAAACACAAAACCCGAAAAATGTCCGGTGCACATCACTAATATATATATATATATATATAGAGAGAGAGAGAGAGAGAGAGTAATGCATAGTCTTGCGCTAGATTTAAACTAAGCAGAACCTTATGAAGAACCCCCTGTTAGAATGGGTTCAAGAAATAGTATAGTAAGATAGGATCAGAGGGCTCTTCACTAAATGTTATGAAATACCACCTCATATACATAACAGTATTACAAAATATCAGCAAATGAAAACACTTGTTTTTAATGAAAAATTTAGACCAATTATAATTAGTGATGAGCGGGTTCAATTCCTCGGAATCCGAACCCCCCCGAACTTCACCCATTTTACACAGGTCCGAGGCAGACTCGGATCCTCCCGCCTTAACCCGAGCGCGCCCGAATGTCATCATCCCTCTGTCGTATTCTCGCGAGATTCGTATCCTATATAAGGAGCCGTGCGTCGCCGCCATTTTCACTCGTGCATTGGAGATGATAGGGAGAGGACGTGCAGTGTCCTCTCAGTTGTGCTTAGTGTGCTGCAAATATCTGTGCTCAGTGTGCTTGCAAATATCCGTGCTGAGTGTGCTGAAAATATCTACGTTCTCTGCCTGAAAAACGCTCCATATCTGTGCTGCATTGTAGTATAGGAGGACAGGACAGTGCAGAATTTTGCTGACCAGTGACCACCAGTATAGCAGTATGGTACAGTAGTCCACTGCTCTACCTACCTCTGTGTCGTCAAGTAGACTATCCATCCATTCCTGTGGTGCATTTTAGTTGTTGTGCAGTGTTTATATAGTAGGAGGACAGTGCATAATTTTGCTGACCACCAGTATATAATATATAGCAGTACGGTACAGTAATCCACTGCTCTACCTACCTCTGTGTAGTCAAGTATACTATCCATCCATCCCTGTGGTGCATTTTAGTTGTGCGCAGCATATATAGTAGGAGGACAGTGCAGAATTTTGCTGACCACCAGTATATAATATATAGCAGTACGGTACAGTAATCCACTGCTCTACCTACCTCTGTGTAGTCAAGTATACTATCCATCCATACCTGCGGTGCATTTTAGTTGTTGTGCGCAGTAGCAGGAGGACAGTGCATAATTTTGCTGACCACCAGTATATAATATATAGCAGTACGGTACAGTAGGCCACTGCTCTACCTACCTCTGTGTCATCAAGTATACTATCCATCCATCCCTGTGGTGCATTTAAGTGGTGCGGTGTATATATAGCAGGAGGGCAGTGCATCATTTTGCTGACAGCCAGTATATAATATATAGCAGTACGGTACAGTAGGCCACTGCTCTACCTACCTCTGTGTCGTCAAGTATACTATCCATCCATCCCTGTAGTGCATTTAAGTGGTGCGGTGTATATATAGTAGGAGGACAGTGCATCATTTTGCTGACCACCAGTATATAGTATATAGCAGTACGGTACAGTAGACCACTGTTCTACCTACCTCTGTGTCGTCAAGTATACTATCCATCCATCCCTGTGGTGCATTCAAGTGGTGCGGTGTATATATAGTAGGAGGGCAGTGCATAATTTTGCTGACCGCCAGTATATAATATATAGCAGTACAGTACAGTAGGCCACTGCTCTACCTACCTCTGTGTCATCAAGTATACTATCCATCCATCCCTGTGGTGCATTTAAGTGGTGCGTTGTATATATAGTAGGAGGACAGTGCATAATTTTGCTGACCACCAGTATATTATATATAGCAGTACGGTACAGTAGTCCACTGCTCTACCTACCTCTGTGTCGTCAAGTATACTATCCATCCATATCTGTGGTGCATTTTAGTTGTTGTGCGGTGTATATATAGTAGGAGGACAGTGCATAATTTTGCTGACCGCCAGTACATAATATATAGCAGTACAGTACAGTAGGCCACTGCTCTACCTACCTCTGTGTCATCAAGTATACTATCAATCCATAACTGTGCTGCATTTTAGTTGTCGTGCGCAGTATATATAGTAGTAGGCCATTGCTATTGATATATTACTGGCATATAATTCCACACATTAAAAAATGGAGAACAAAAATGTGGAGGGTAAAATAGGGAAAGATCAAGATCCACTTCCACCTCGTGCTGAAGCTGCTGCCACTAGTCATGGCTGAGACGATGAAATGCCATCAACATCATCTGCCAAGGCCGATGCCCAATGTCATAGTAGAGAGCATGTAAAATACAAAAAACAAAATTTCAGTAAAATGACCCATAAATCAAAATTAAAAGCGTCTGATGAGAAGCGTAAACTTGACAATATGCCATTTACGACACGGAGTGGCAACGAACGGCTGAGGCCCTGTCCTATGTTCATGGCTAGTGGTTCAGCTTCACATGAGGATGGAAGCACTCATCCTCCTGCTAGAAAACTTAAAAGAGTTAAGATGGCTAAAGCACAGCAAAGAACTGTGCGTTCTTCTAAATCACAAATCCCCAAGGAGAGTCCAATTGTGTCGGTTGCGATGCCTGACCTTCCCAACACTGGACTGGAAGAGGTGGCGCCTTACACCATTTGCACGCCCCCTGCAAGTGCTGGAAGGAGCACCTGCAGTCCAGTTCCGGATAGTCAAATTGAAGATGTCACTGTTGAAGTACACCAGGATGAGGATATGGGTGTTGCTGGCGCTGAGGAGGAAATTGACAAGGAGGATTCTGATGGTGAGGTGGTTTGTTTAAGTCAGGTACCCGGGGAGACACCTGTTGTCCGTGGGACGAATATGGCCATTGACATGCCTGGTCAAATTACAAAAAAAAATCACCTCTTCGGTGTGGAATTATGTCAACAGAAATGCGGACAACTGGTGTCAAGCCGTGTGTTGCCTTTGTCAAGCTGTAATAAGTAGGGGTAAGGACGTTAACCACCTAGGAACATCCTCCCTTATACGTCACCTGGAGCGCATTCATCACAAGTCATTGTCAAGTTCAAAAACTTTGGGTGACAGCGGAAGCAGTCAACTGCCAACTAAATCCCTTCCTCTTGTAACCAAGCTCCTGCAAACCACACCACCAACTCCCTCAGTGTCACTTTCCTCCTTACACAGGAAAGCCAATAATCCTGCAGGCCATGTCACTATCAAGTCTGACGAGTCCTCTCCTGCCTGGGTTTCCTCCGATGCATCCTTGAGTGTAACGCCTACTGCTGCTGGCGCTGCTGTTGTTGCTGCTGGGAGTCGATCGTCATCCCAGAGGGGAAGTCGGAAAACCACTTGTACTACTTCCAGTAAGCAATTGACTGTCCAACAGTCCTTTGCGAGGAAGATGAAATATCACAGCAGTCATCCTGCTGCAAAGCGGATAACTCAGGCCTTGGCAGCCTGGGCGGTGAGAAACGTGTTTCCGGTATCAACCGTTAATTCACAGGGAACTAGAGAATTGCTTGAGGTACTGTGTCCCCGGTACCAAATACCATCTAGGTTCCACTTCTCTAGGCAGGCGATACCGAAAATGTACACAGATGTCAGAAAGAGTCACCAGTGTCCTAAAAAATGCAGTTGTACCCAATGTCCACTTAACCACGGACATGTGGACAAGTGGAGCAGGGCAGAATCAGGACTATATGACTGTGACAGCCCACTGGGTAGATGTATTGCCTCCCGCAGCAAGAACAGCAGCGGTGGCACCAGTAGCAGCATCTCGCAAACGCCAACTCGTTCCTAGGCAGGCTACGCTTTGTATCACCACTTTCCATAAGAGGCACACAGCTGACAACCTCTTACGGAAACTGAAGAACATCATCGCAGAATGGCTTACCCCAATTGGACTCTCCTGGAGATTTGTGACATCGGACAACGCCACCAATATTGTGCGTGCATTACATCTGGGCAAATTCCAGCACGTCCCATGTTTTGCACATACATTGAATTTGGTGGTGCAGAATTATTTAAAAAATTACAGGGGCATGCAAGAGATGCTGTCTGTGGCCCAAGGAATTGCGGGCCACTTTCGGCATTCAGCCACCGCGTGCCGAAGACTGGAGCACCAGCAAACACTCCTGAACCTGCCCTGCCATCATCTGAAGCAAGAGGTGGTAACAAAGTGGAATTCAACCCTCTATATGCTTCAGAGGATGGAGGAGCAGCAAAAGGCCATTCAAGCCTATATAGCTACCTACGATATAGGCAAAGGAGGGGGAATGCACCCGACTCAAGCGCAGTGGAGAATGATTTCAATGTTGTGCAAGGTTCTGCATCCCTTTGAACTTGCCACACGTGAAGTCAGTTCAGACACTGCCAGCCTGAGTCAGGTTATTCCCCTCATCAGGCTTTTGCAGAAGAAGCTGGAGAGATTGAAGGAAGAGCTAAAACAGAGCGATTCCGCTAGGCATGTGGGACTTGTGGATGGAGCCCTTAATTCGCTTAACCAGGATTCACGGGTGGTCAATCTGTTGAAATCAGAGCACTACATTTTGGCCACCGTGCTCGATCCTAGATTTAAATCCTACGTTGGATCTCTCTTTCCGGCAGACACAAGTCTGCAGAGGTTCAAAGACCTGCTGGTGAGAAAATTGTCAAGTCAAGCGGAACGTGACCCGTCAACAGCTCCTCCTTCACATTCTCCCGCAACTGGGGCTGCGAGGAAAAGGCTAAGAATTCCGAGCCCACCCGCTGGCGGTGATGCAGGGCAGTCTGGAGCGAGTGCTGACATCTGGTCCGGACTGAAGGACCTGCCAACGATTACTGACATGTCGTCTACTGTCACTGCATATGATTCTTTCACCATTGAAAGAATGGTGGAGGATTATATGAGTGACCGCATCCAAGTAGGCACATCAGACAGTCCGTACGTATACTGGCAGGAAAAAGAGGCAATTTGGAGGCCCTTGCACAAACTGGCTTTATTTTACCTGAGTTGCCCCCCCCCCCCCCCCCTCCAGTGTGTACTCCGAAAGAGTGTTTAGTGCAGCCGCTCACCTTGTCAGCAATCGGCGTACGAGGTTACTTCCAGAAAATGTGGAGAAGATGATGTTCATCAAAATGAATTATAATCAATTCCTCCGTGGAGACATTCACCAGCAATTGCCTCCAGAAAGTACACAGGGACCTGAGAAGGTGGATTGCAGTGGGAACGAATTAATAATCTGTGAGGAGGGGGATGTACACAGTGAAAGGGGTGAGGAATTGGAGGATGAGGAGGAGATGGACATCTTGCCTCTGTAGAGCCAGTTTGTGCAAGGAGAGATTGATTGCTTCTTTTTTGGTGGGGGCCCAAACCAACCAGTCATTTTAGTCACAGTCATGTGGCAGACCCTGTCGCTGAAATGATGGGTTTGTTAAAGTGTGCATGTCCTGTTTATGCAACATAAGGGTGGGTAGGAGGGCCCAAGGACAATTCCATCTTGCACCTCTTTTTTCTTTCATTTTTCTTTGCATCATGTGCTGTTTGGGGACTATTGTTTTAATCTGCCATCCTATCTGACACTGCAGTGCCACTCCTAGATGGGCCTGGTGTTTGGGTCGGCCACTTGGGTCGCTTAGCTTAGTCACACAGCTACCTCATTGCGCCTCTTTTTTTCTTTGCATCATGTGCTGTTTGGGGACTATTTTTTTAATCTGCCATCCTATCTGACACTGCAGTGCCACTCCCAGATGGGCCAGGTGTTTGTGTCGGCCACTTGGGTCGCTTAGCTTAGTCATCCAGCGACCTCGGTGCAAATTTTAGGACTAAAAATAATATTGTGAGGTGTGAGGTGTTCAGAATAGACTGGAAATGAAGGAAATTATAGTTATTGAGGTTAATAATACTATGGGATCAAAATGACCCCCAAATTCTATGATTTAAGCTGTTTTTGTAAAAAAACACCCAAATCCAAAACACAACCGAATCCGACAAAAAATTTTCAGGGAGGTTTTGCCAAAACGCATCCGAATCCAAAACACGGCCGTGGAACCGAATCCAAAACCAAAACACAAAACCCGAAAAATGTCTGGTGCACATCACTAATTATAATGTCAAAAAAAGTATACAAATTCACATACAAGAACAATTTATACATCAATTCAACACATTTGTTCCAGTTTAGATTAAAACTTCAGGGACTTGACCACTCCCAAATGACTTGAAGCCTACAACGTGAGAGGGTACAGTAGGTACGGATAAAACAGCCAATGCATTTCATCAAAATGACTCCATCAGGGGTAGATCAGAATCGTAATATGTATCATAAGGAAAAAACAGTAGTAAGGATTACCACCATGAGTAGGACTAGTTTGGAACAAGTATACAGAGGAGGATCCTATTTAGATCATCCCCATTGGGGTCCAATAGACTTGAGTCCAAAATCCACAGAGATTGAAACATAAACAAAAGGATTGAATGAATCCGGATTTGTTCCTAGTAACACTCCTGATGGTGCAACTCTGAACAAGTATCAGTAGCAAGGGACATGTGCATCCTTCACCAGTAGTGAATGTGTGTGTGTGTTCATTTTGTGTAATACTGTTATGTATATGAGGTGGTATTTCATAACACTTAGTTAAGCACCCTCTGATTATGTGTGTGTGTGTGTGTGTGTGTGTGTGTGTGTGTGTGTGTGTGTGTGTGTGTGTGTGTGTGTGTGTAGTAAAGAAAACTCCCTTTTTGCTGCACTAATGTCAGGGTTAAGCTGCACCTTTTAGGTAACCCTTGCTAGTAGAGGCCAAATAGACAAATAGATAATAACAGGTACCTTAGATGCGTTTATATGTAATGACAATGGTATTGTTGATATATAGTATACTTTTTGCAAATGGTCACTCAATGTTACATAATATAGTATAATAAAACAATCAGGAACCTAATATCACGTTAGATACCTGAAAAATGTATTCCTGGTAGTAAAATAAATTTCTTAAAACTTGATACAGACGATAAACATCAGTTTACATACATAGTGACATTTAACCTATCCTATTACAAAAGGGTGCAATGTCAAGCTATCACCTCACCCTTGTGGGTGTGAGCTCTTTAGGTTAAATCCACTTTTTGTAGGGCCAGGTAATTACACAAATGATTCAATAACAACCCAATGCATTTCATCCCCTCAGCACTTCATCAGGGTTATGGTTCATATGGTCTATGAGATATACTCTCAACAAAGATTTGTTATCTCAGGAAGGGTCGAGTCCACAAGTGTACTTTAGTAAGCCAACTGGTCTTCCTGCGATAATAACCATATATAAGTGTCATAAACAGTTCCAGCTGGTGAAAACAGACCAACTAAATCACTATGCTGTGTGTGTGTCTCCCTCTGTTTAGCAGCCTTTCTTATATATATGAAAAAGAAGCAGCCACTCAAATGGAGCTTGTTGCAAAATGCCCAGGGAACCCTGCCAAAATTAGCATCTTCAAGTAATCCCCAGTTTCTTTTTTTAATTAGACTAATGATAGACAGATAGACGGAGATTAGAAATATGACACATGCAGGATTCTAATTAAAAAATCAATAACTCATTAGCAAATTATAGCTGTACCAACATGAATCTTTTGTTTAATCTGCTGTTGCCAGATAATCTGTATTTTCAGCAGTATTGACAAGATGTTTATTGATCACTTCAATAATAAACTGTAAACACTAAGTCACAGGTGTTGCATGGAGCGTTCAATTAATCTATTTAAATCTAAATTCAATAAGTGCATTATCCTTTAAATCAGACATTTATTAACATTAACATTCATTAACATAATACAAAGCAGTGCATAATGTGGCAGGACAATGACTGACAGCAGTTTCTAGGCAATTATTGGGTTTATTTATAAAGTACAGTACTAAAAGGCTCTGCAACCACTTCATGCCATTACCAAGGGGGTAGCCCCAGAGAAATCACAGCGATCTCCAATGATATAACCATCTCCGTAGACTTTTATGTGGACAGTGAAATAAGTAAATTTACCAATTAGAGAAAAAAAATAGCAGAATAACTCAGTTTGGCATTAGTTATACCTGTCAATGGAAGATTCTCTGCAGACCCTCACAAGATTAAACACTTTGATTATGCATGAACATTATCTGTGCACACACATAGCACTTCCTGCTTTTGCCGGCACTGTTAGGTTGATGGTAACAGGAAGAAAATTACTACAGAGGACTAGGGTAAATAGTTGCTATATATCATTAGGCAGCGCTGCTATATGCAGACATAAATACATTATAGTTTCAGCTGGCCCACTGATTGTCACCAGTGGTAAGTAGACACCTAAGGGGCCCTACACACTGGCCGCCCCGCCGCCGAGCTGCCCGACGGCGGATACGGCCGACGAGCGACCCGGCGGCGGGGGGGCAGTGACGGGGGGAGTGAAGTTTCTTCACTCCCCCCGTCATGCGGCTCCATAGAACTGCAGGCAAATATGGACGAGATCGTCCATATTGGCCTGCATGCACAGCCGACGGGGGACCAGCGATGAACGAGCGCGGGACCGCGCATCGTTCATCGCTGGAGCCTCCACACTGAAAGATATGAACGAGTTCTCGTTCATTTATGAACGAGATCGTTCATATCTTTCAAAAAATCGGCCAGTGTGTAGGGCCTATAAGTCTTATCTGAGACAGTAAAAGAAAATGCAAATGCTGTTTTGTAATGTCATTCCCTGTTTTTGCAGAAATACACATGTTACTATATATCAAAGTCTGTAAAATACCTCCCAACTGTCTCGATTTTCACGGGACAGTCCCATTTTGTGAGGACTGGCCCGCTGTTCCACCTGCAGGTCGCAGTGTCCCGTGGTGAAGGTGACGGGGGCGATCCAACCTAAATCAGGCCTTAGGTTACTAAAATGACAATTATTTAAGTAAAGTATGCACCTAAATCCTTTCAGTTGGTTTTCAGACCTGGAAGGGTAGTTTTTAGGCCTTTTTCATATGTTGGGTAATGATTTGATGTTTTTAGTACTATGCTATATTTGTTTTACGTATCTCACATAGCTGCAAAACTTTTAAAACTGCAAGGCTTATACCCATATGACACAGGGGTTTCATGAGGATACAGAACCCACTAGTGCATATGGGACGATCAACCAGCCAGATGTACAGTGCATCTCAAAACTATTTACAGTGATTTACTTTTTCCACATAAATTAATTTTTCCCCTCAAAATTCTACACACAATACCCCAACGTGAGATTTTTGCTAATTTATTAAAAATAAAAACTAAGAAATCACATGTACATAAGTATTTACAGCCTTTACTCAATGCACCTTCGGCAATTAAAGCCTCAAGTCTTTTTGAATATGATGCCACAAGCTTGGCACACCTATCTTTGGGCAGTTTTGCCCATTCCTCTTTGCAGCACCTCTCAAGCTCCATCAGGTTGGATGGGAAGCATCGGGTCACAGCCATTTTCAGATCTCTCCAGAGATGTTCAATCGGATACAAGTTTGGGTACTGGCTGGGCCACTCAAGGACATTCACAGAGTTGTCCTGAAGCCACTCCTTTGATATCTTGGCTGTGTGCTTAGGGTCATTGTCTTGCTGAAAGATGAACCGTCGCCCCAGTCTGAGGTCAAGAGCGCTCTGGAGCAGGTTTTCACCCAGGATGTCTCTGTACATTGCTGCATTCATCTTTCCCTCTATCCTGACTTGTCTCCAGTTCTTGCCGCTGAAAAACATCCCCACAGCATGATACTGCCACCACCATGCTTCACTGTAGGGACGGTATTGACCTGGTGATGATTGGTACCTGGTTTCCTCCAAACATGATGCCTGCCATTCAGGCCAAAGAGTTCAATCTTTGTCACATCAGACCAGATAATTTTGTTTCTCATGGTCTGAGAGCCCTTCAGGTGCATTTTGGCAAACTCCAGGTGGGCTGCCATGTGCTTTTTACTAAAGAGTGGCTTACGTCCGGCCACTCTACCGTACAGGCCTGATTGGTGGATTGCTGCAGAGATGGTTGTCTTTCTGGAAGGTTCTCCTATCTCCACAGAGGAATGCTGTAGCTCTGACAGAGTGACCATTGGGATCTTGGCCACCTCCCTGACTAGGGCCCTTCTCTCCTGATCGCTCAGTTTAGATGCCCGGCCAACTCTAGGAAGAGTCCTGGTGGTTCTGAACTTGTTCCATTTACGGATGATGGAGAGCACTGTGCTCATTGGGTAGCAGATAGTTTTCTATACCCTTCCCCAGATTTGTGCCTCGAGACAATCCTGTCTCAGAGGTCTACAGACAATTCTTTTGACTTCATGCTTGGTTTGTGCCCAGACATGCACTGTCAAGTGTGGGGCCTTATATAGACAGGTGTGTGCCTTTCCAAATCATGTCCAGTCAACTTAATTTACCAAAAGTGGACTCCAATTAAGCTGTAGGAACATCTCAATGATGATCAGTTTAAACAGGATGCACCTTAGTTCAATTTTGAGCTTCATGGCAAAGGCTGTTAATACATATGTACGTGTGATTTCTTTATTTTTTTATTTTTAATACATTTGCAAAAATCTAAAAAAATGTTTTTCATGTTGTCATTATGGGGTATTGTGTGTAGAATTTTGAGGGGGAAAAATGAATATATTCCATTTTGGAATAAGGCTGTAACATAACAAAATGTGGAAAAAGTGAAGCACTGAATACTTTCTGGGTACACTGTAACTGTATCAGACCAGCAATCAATTAAAGTAAAGGCAGTACTTTTGATAAGGTGGCCACCAGGAAGAAAATCAATGCCATGAAGTGTCACTAATAAAGCAGGGCCAGTCACAATTAGTATCAGGTTTAAATATTTAAAAACAGCCTCTAGAGGCCCCATATCCGACCAGCCAAATGTACAAAATGCCATAGAGGCTTATGTCTACTCTGCCATTGCTGTTGGTTACAGTGGCGGAACTAGCAAGCGGTGGGCCCAGGTGCGACAAAATGCTTTGGGCCCCCCCCATCCCATCCAAGTCCACCCCCTCACCCCTTGAGAGGATCTGGTGAGGGGGACCTGCTCAGGGCCAGAGAAATGGATACCTAGCAACAGTGCCGTAACTAGACATTTTAGCACTGTGTGCAAGAAACGGCATCAGAGCGCCACCCCTGCATGCAAAACAGGGGCAGTGCGCGCCGTAGGCGCGCGCAAAAATACATAGTGGCGTGGCTTCGCGGGGAAGGGGTGTGGCCACAAAATAATACCAATTCCTAAAACGGTGCACAGTAGTCTCCATTCTTCAAATTACGCCGCACAGTAGCACCACTACACCAGGTAGAGACCCTTTTACACCTTACAGCGAACAGATTCCTCTTTTTACACATTACGGCAGACAGCGTCCCCTTTTTACACATTACGGCAGACAGCGTCCCCTTTTTACACATAACGGCAGACAACGTGCCCTTGTTACACATAGCGGCAGACAGCGTGCACTTTTTACACATTACGGCAGACAGCGTGCCCTTGTTAAACATAGCGGCAGACAGCGTACACTTTTTACACATAACGGCAGACAGCGTCCCCCTTTTTACACATTACGGCAGACAGCGTCCCCTTTTTACACAATACGGCAGACAGCGTACACTTTTTACACATAACGGCATACAACGTACACTTTTTACACATAGCGGCAGACAGCGTCCCCTTGTTACACATTACGGCAGACAGCGTGCCCTTGTTACACATTACGGCAGACAGCGTGCCCTTGTTACACATTACGGCAGACAGCGTGCCCTTGTTACACATTACGGCAGACAGCGTGCCCTTGTTACACATTACGGCAGACAGCGTGCCCTTGTTACACATTACGGCAGGCAGATTCTCCCTTTTTACACATAGCGGCAGGCAGATTCCCCATTTTTACACATTGCGGCAGGCAGATTCCCCATTTTTACACATTGCGGCAGGCAGTCCCCCCTTTTTACACATTGCGGCAGGCAGTCCCCCATTTTTACACATAGCGGCAGGCAGTCCACCCTTTTTACACATTGCGGTAGGCAGTCCCCCATTTTTACACATAGCGGCAGGCAGTCCCAACAAATAAAGAAAGAGACAGAAAGAAATAAAGAAAGAAAGAAAGAGACAGAAAGAAAGAAAGAAAGAAAGAAAGAAAGAAAGAAAGAAAGAAAGAAAGAAAGAAAGAGAAAGAAAGAAAGTAGAATCATACTTACCCTCTCCGCTGGCTCAGGCTCCTCGTGCAGCTTGACGATTCCTGGGTAGTAGACGAGGTGGAGGAGGGAGCCGCAGCAGCGCTGTGTTATTGGTGGAGGCGCTGCTGCTGCTGCCCCCCTGCTTCACTATAGGCTGTTCTCGGAAGACAGCCTATAGTGAAGCAGAGGGGCAGCAGCAGCAGCGCCTCCACCAGTAACAAAGCGCTGCTGCGGCTCCCTCCTTCACCTCCGTCCTCCTCCTTCCCCCGTCCGTGCCGCTGCTCTTCTCCTCTGTGGGCGGCTGTGCGCTGCGGGCAGCGGTTGCCCGCAGCGCACAGCTGCATGTAATGAGTCAGTTTGACTCATTACATGCTTGGGCCCCTGGACCGAGGCGGGCCCCAGTGCAACGCACTGCTTGCCCTGCCGGTAGTTCCGCCTCTGGTTGGTTATGGTGATAAGGGTAATAATGCTGGGACTGAAGCTGTATCTGATGACAATTATGAAGTGCTGTAAGTTCTCAGTCATCATCACTTAATTTTTTTATTATTTCACAGGAAAAAGTCTAAAACAGCCAATGGCTATCAATGCCAACCATCACCACTGGAAATATTTTACAGCAGAAGAAAGATAGCAGGACACATCACAGAGCATTTTTCTTAAATGTGCACTTAGCAAAATTGATAGCTTTACAAAAGATACTCTTCAAGCCAGTTGATTCTGCATCATTTCAGGAGATTATATAGTGTGCAACAACTAGTAGCTATTACATTTCATACAAAGTTGTATCCACTTATATTGCACAAACATTTTTTACATTTATACATCTGTCCTAGCTGTCACTAACTGTAATGTGCTTCTGTGGCTTCATACCGCCATAATCCAAAGTCACCATATATTTTCATTGTGACTTTTGTACCTTGAGGATTTATTTTACCTTATAGTACATTTCTAAGAACATTTTGATCAATGTAACAAAATCATGCAAACATATGTAATGCCCAGGAACGTGAAAGACTGTGTGACTGTGTGACTGTGTGAGGAGATAGAGGTCAAGTCAGATATATTTATACCCATGTGTTGCATTACAAGATGCTTCACTAGCATGTGTACCAGGTTTAAGTTAGTGCTACTTACACCCAGATACACTAATTAAGGTTGTGTACACACGGTGAGATCCTTGCTATGCCCGATTTTCACTTGCGATTTCCCTAGAACTCCCTGGAGCCCAGATAGTACAGATTTTGACTAACTTTTCTTGAGATCTGGACTATGTGTGCTTACGATTTTGGCTTATGTGAGATTTTGGCTTATGTGAGATGTCATTGACATGTGAGATGAACTAGATAGTACACCGATCTAGCAAGGATTGACTTGCCTGCGCAGTCTATCTTTTCTTGCGATGCCAACCTGGCGGGACCGCGCATCGGGATCGAATCGGGATCGCAAGGTGACTTTCACCTTGCGATCTGCACTAACTTTTCTTGCGGTTTTGACTATATAGTCAAAATCTAAAGAAAATATCTCACCGTGTGTACACACCCTAGAATCAATCAAGTCACAAGCACAGGAAAAGTGATTTTTAACATGTAGCAAAAAACAAATTCATTATTCAGTTTGATTAAAAAAAAGAACCTTCTGTAATATAGAAGGAGTAGTATCTACAAGTGAAAATAGAAAAAATGGTATTGAAAAGAAGTGCACAAAATCACATAACGGGGGAGATTTATCAAATCTCGGAGAGGAATAGAGTGCAGAGAGATAAAGTATCAACCAATCAACTTCTGTCATTTCCCAAATGCAGCCTGTAAAATGACAATTAGCTGATTGGTTGGTACTTTATCACTCTCCAATACCAAGATTTGATACATTTGCCTCAGTAGATGCACAGTCAATAATAAAAAGATAATAATGAAACCTGAGAGGTGAAATTGCATCCTTCCATTCAAATGCAGCAAGTTGTTATCATTTGTGTGTATATGTATCAGCCCTCAGATGGTATCCGGTCTATAGGTCGACATCACTTAGGTCAACCACTGTTGGTCGACATGCATATGGTTGGCTTGGTCATTAGGTCGACATGGCAAAGGTCGTCACATGAAAAGGTCGACATGAGTTTTTCACTTTTTTCTTAATTTTTTTATCTTTTTCATACTTTCCAATCTACGTGGACTACGAGTGGGAATAGTAACCTTCCCGAAGTGTGGCAAACAAAGTGAGCCATTCCAGGGGACACGGTGCACTAATTGGGGTTCACGGTCACTTTACAAAGAAAACGACACCAATTTTTTTTTTAAACTCATGACCTTTTTCCATGTCGACCTTTTCCATGTTGACTTAATGACCGTGTCAACCTAGTCACTGTCGACCAATAGTGGTCAGCCTAGTTGCAGTCGACCCAACGATATACACTCCCATCAGACACCCGTAATTGAAACAGTTACTGACAGATGTACAGATGTAGCTTGTCTCAGCTTGTACCCGCGATGCCTGCGCCTGTGCGTAGGCATCGTGGGGCATCTAGCTGCGCCCCGGCTGTGACTATTCACACACATGATCGCATAAAGTCTATGGATCATGCAAATATATGCAAGTGCCCACGAACATGCACGCGCACTGCCCAAAACAAGTCGCAGCCAAACTGAGCTTGTCTACATCTGTGTTTGCAGGTCTGCATCTTTCTAGCTCTACGGCTGTGCGCAGTTACAAGTGTCAGAAGTGAGCAAATCTGCATACAGATGATGCCTGAACTCAAGGTTAAACAGGAGGGGTGCTCTCTAGACCTAGATAGAGTTTCATAGAAAAGGTGATAAAACCGAGCATGTTGACAGAGCAAGTGGATGCTAGAAGAAGTCAAGTGATGCAGAGACAGTAACTGTATGGTAGACAGCCTTAACTGAGAATGTATTATTTATGAGTCAGATCCTCAGGGTGTGAGAGCGAGTAAATGTGAAGGTCATATATCAGGAATTAAAGAAATTTAAATCAGCAAGATTAAATGGAGTTAGGGGGAGGAAATATAACTTATTCTAAAACTAAAGTACATAAGGATAAAGAAAGAAGAAAGACTGGGTTCTATTCCCACTTTATGGGTGTCATGGACAAACACGAGTGGGAATAGCCCTGTTGCACCAGGATTCCGGCTGGCAGCATTGTCGGCTGGCAGCATTCCGGCATCTGTATCCTGACCGACAGGATCCCGACAGCTGGTAAATTAAACACATCCAAAACACTGACAGTCCAGAAAACAAGTATTAACTCCTGAAGAGAATATGCTAAGGGTCACATTCAGTTAATCAAAAACCCTGCTTGAATCACCACTTACAATAAGCAATGGCTCATAAAGGCCGGGGCCATGCAGACTACTACTGCAGCACACCTCCCTGCCCTCTAACAGGCTCTCTTCCTACATGAGCCATATGCTGCCAAAGAATTGACAGTCTGCATCCATTTGTTTTACAGAGTACAGACCACTCTTTATCTAGGTGACAAGCTCCTCCTTATCTGCTTCCTGCATTCCTCTTCATCTGGTTCTCACCCCCATGCCTGTGCCCTAAATTCCTGCTTTGTTAAGCCTTTTATTTATACTAAAGACGTCCATAGCAAAACAGTCAATAGGCCACTATTAAACTAGGATGGCCATGTGGGGAGATCTGTACTTTCTACCACATTTTAGTGATCACGTTCTTTAGTTCAATGCTTTTGGCCTGGACCACTGCCTAGATTTTTAGCCATTGCCTCACTAAATAGCCCACTAAATTACTAAAATAGGTTGTGTGAAAGGTGTATTAGACACTTACTTGCTTTTCATTACTACCTTGCCGTCATTGGTTCCCCCCCTCACTTATACTCCTATCTTTCGGGAGGCAGATGATAGATAGACAGTTAAAAGATAGACAGTCATTATGTCGACATCATATGGTCAGTCAAAATTCCGACAGGGTCAAAAGTCTGACAGTCAAAAGGTCGACAGGGTCAAACTTCTGACAGGGTCAAAAGTCAGACAGACATAAGGTCGACAGGGTCAAAAGATTAACACTTTTTCTAGGAATTTTTCATGGTTTTACAACTTATTTTTTCATTTACTATTCAGGTCATAAACTATTACCTTTAGTAACCTTGTGGCAAGCAAAGCGGAGGAAGCCATCAAGCCCGGAGCATGGTGAGCGAAGTGAGCCCATGAGGGGTTGAATTTAACACACATTTGGGGATTTATTTTTGAAAAACACAAAATAACACCCCCAAAAAAATTGTGTCAACATTTTGACTGTCACACTTTTGACCCTGATGAACTTTTGACTGTCAACCATATGGTGTCGATCTAATGACTGTCTATCTTTTATCTATCTAACTTGCATAGGTGTGCGCAGCACATTTTATTAGGGTGTGCACTGCTAGAGGGGTGTGTTTAGCACCGCCTATTGGGTGTGGCTAGCACCACCGACTGGGCGTGTCTAGCACCACCTACTGGGAATGTCTGGCACAACTTTAAAATTAGTGCAAGTGGGAGAGATTAAGAATGCAAAAATAATGGGGGAGGACTGAATGGGATGGATATGTTGGATCGACCCTAAATCAATCCCAGAATGCAAGCACTAGCCTGTGAACAAGGATAACATTACTTAGAACATTTTAACTGGATCGGCATTACAACAGTAAACATGCTGGGTAGGCAGTATGTATAAAGTGTTACTCTTTATCTAGTTAACATGCTGTAAGTAGCATGCTGACAACATACCGGCACCTACATTCTGGAATTGACATTCACTGTCCATCCTGTAACTACTTCCTGCACACACCTTATCCCATGTGCAGTTCTTCCCCCTGACACGTCTGATACCTGATGTAGTTCTTTCCTCTGACACGTCTTAGGCTGGGGCCACACATAGCGGCCAAGCGGGTCCCTCTGAACGGGACCCACTTAGCCGGGAGGGGGGTTTTGTCTGCACACAGATCCGGCCAGTGACACATGGAATGCTGTGGTTGGATCCTGCGGCGGCGGGACTGACGCACGTGTGGGCGCCTGCATAGGCACCCCTGTGCAGTCTCCTTGCGGCCAAGCAGGTCCCGCTGAACGGGACCTGCTTGGCTGCTATGTGTGGCCCCAGCCTAATATCTGACTCTGCTCTTCTCCGACACATCTTATCCCTCACGCATCTCTTGCCCCCGACACATCTTATACCTGACGTAGCTCTTCTCCGACACATCTTAGCCCTCACACAGCTCTCCCACCTCAAATTTCTCCCCGCTCATACAGCTCACCCTCCATTACACAGCTAATCTCATACCCCATACAGTTTCTCTTCTTATGTGCCCCCCCATGTAGCTTGTCACACCTCTTGTGTCTCCCACTTCCCTCATGCAGCTCATCTACCCTCTTGTGTCTCCCACTCCCCTCATGCAGCTCATCTACCCTCTTGTGTTTCCCACTCCCCTCATGCAGCTCATCTACCCTCTTGTGTCTCCCACTCCCCTCATGCAGCTCATCTACCCTCTTGTGTCTCCCACTCCCCTCATGCAGCTCATCTACCCTCTTGTGTCTCCCACTCCCCTCATGCAGCTCATCTACCCTCTTGTGTCTCCCACTCCCCTCATGCAGCTCATCTACCCTCTTGTGTTTCCCACTCCCCTCATGCAGCTCATCTACCCTCTTGTGTCTCCCACTCCCCTCATGCAGCTCATCTACCCTCTTGTGTCTCCCACTCCCCTCATGCAGCTCATCTACCCTCTTGTGTTTCCCACTCCCCTCATGCAGCTCATCTCCCCACTTGTGTCTCCCCCTCCCCTTATGCAGCTCATCTCCCCCTTGTGTCTCCCCCTCCCCTCATGCAGCTCATCTCCCCCCTTGTGTCTCCCCCTCCCCTCATGCAGCTCATCTCCCCACTTGTGTCTCCCCCTCCCCTCATGCAGCTCATCTCCCCCCTTGTGTCTCCCCCTCCCCTCATGCAGCTCATCTCCCCACTTGTGTCTCCCCCTCCCCTTATGCAGCTCATCTCCCCCCTTGTGTCTCCCCCTCCCCTCATGCAGCTCATCTCCCCCCTTGTGTCTCCCCCTCCCCTCATGCAGCTCATCTCCCCACTTGTGTCTCCCCCTCCCCTTATGCAGCTCATCTCCCCCCTTGTGTCTCCCCCTCCCCTCATGCAGCTCATCTCCCCCCTTGTGTCTCCCCCTCCCCTCATGCAGCTCATCTCCCCACTTGTGTCTTCCCCTCCCCTCATGCAGCTCATCTCCCCACTTGTGTCTCCCCCTCCCCACTTGTGTCTCCCCCTCCCCTCATGCAGCTCATCTCCCCACTTGTGTCTCCCCCTCCCCTCATGCAGCTCATCTCCCCCCTTGTGTCTCCCCCTCCCCTCATGCAGCTCATCTCCCCCCTTGTGTCTCCCCCTCCCCTCATGCAGCTCATCTCCCCCCTTGTGTCTCCCCCTCCCCTCATGCGGCTCATCTCCCCACTTGTGTCTTCCCCTCCCCTCATGCAGCTCATCTCCCCACTTGTGTCTCCCCCTCCCCACTTGTGTCTCCCCCTCCCCTCATGCAGCTCATCTCCCCACTTGTGTCTCCCCCTCCCCTCATGCAGCTCATCTCCCCCCTTGTGTCTCCCCCTCCCCTCATGCAGCTCATCTCCCCCCTTGTGTCTCCCCCTCCCCTCATGCAGCTCATCTCCCCACTTGTGTCTTCCCCTCCCCTCATGCAGCTCATCTCCCCACTTGTGTCTTCCCCTCCCCTCATGCAGCTCATCTCCCCACTTGTGTCTCCCCCTCCTCTCATGCAGCTCATCTCAACCCTTGTGTCTCCCCCTCCTCTCATGCAGCTCATCTCAACCCTTGTGTCTCCCCCTCCCCTCATGCAGCTCATCTCCCCCCTTTTGTCTCCCCCTCCCCTCATGCATCTCCCCCAGTGGAGCTTTCTTACCTCTATTTTGAGCTCCTCTGCGCGTGCAGTCCTCCTCCACCTCTCTTTTCAGTATCCTTTCTAGGCTTTGCGGGCCACGGGCCGCGGCTCCTCTTCCCGCAGCAGCGCGCCGCTTACAGACGTGCGGCTATGACGTCACTGCGTCATCACCGGCAATGTCTGAACGGGGACAGAGGGAGGCGGGGTTAGGTGAGACCACTGCCGCTGTCTAGCACTGCCCGCTCGCCACAAAATGATGTGGGAGATATGACGGCGGGCCACTTCTATAATTCAGTGGGCTGCAGCAGCGGACCTGGCGTGCGGGGGGTGCCCGACATTAGGGGGTGCCTGTGCGCACCAGGCACCCCCCGTGCTCACGCCTATGCTAACTTGTATACCACACCCCTCTCCTTCTCCTACTTCCTTTTCCCATTTTCTTGTGTTTCTACGGTTACTGTTTCTGGCAGAGCTACACCTTCAGGGCACTTAATATAGGGGGGCCCAGAGGAAGGGGGTGGTGTATATTAGATTGTGCATACTTCCTGACATGACCCATTCTAAGATGGACATATTTCACTCTACCTAGACTTCCCTTTTAATATATGAGTGGCGTCACCTGTGTTGAACTACTTAATTTATAAGAAAGGTATTTCAGCACAAGTGATTGCATAAATTAAGGTAGAGAGCATTTTCTCCCTCTTGGTATGGGTCATGTTGGGAGGTATAGATTGTGTATATTAGAATTAAACCAATGGTGTATATTACATTTAAACGAATAATTTAATAATGCCTGAGTGCTGTTTATAGCTCCACCTTATTGAGAGACAATTATTGTATAACGTTTTCTTGTAGTAGAACAAAGACAACTTAAATAACTTTAAAATACACATAGAAAAATAACATTTATAATTTATCTTGCAATTGCAGCACTACTACTTACACACTGGCACAGAACTCATAGAGGACTCTCTTGCGTTTTTCTCTCTCTAGACCCAAATGCTCTCATTTTTTAACAGGTTACACAGGACCCAGACACCCAGGCGGGAAGAGGAGAAACTGTGATCCCTGGGTCACTTACAGCTCTCTCCCCCCCCCCCCCCCCCCCCTACTATCTATCCTCTGGTAGTTCAAGAAACCTGATACTCCTGTGTCTCTGCCTGTACTGCATATTGTTCTGCTCACATCCTGGTTGCCTGATTCTGCTGCTGCACAAGAGGGAGAGCTAGTGATGTTAGTGTGCTCCGACTGGGAGGGGCCCTGCAGACGGAGGCCCAGGTTACAGTATCCACTGAGCCCCCAACTTTATCTAGCTATGTACAACCTCCCTCTTTTTGCTAAACAAAACTGCACATCTCCCTCTTTTTCTTTCTTCTTAAGGGGGGTATACATGGAGAGATCCATGTTTAAAATCTGAGCAATCTGACTAGATTGCTTAGATTTTAAGCTCGGATCTGTCATGTGTATGCCCCTCAGCAATAGCGATTTGCGGCCCCACGCATCGCTATCGCCGGTGCTAGATGGAGCCTGCATGCATGCTCAGTCTAGCGGGTCGCTCACTTCAGCACTATGTGAAGTGAGCGCCGCCCCCCGTCCGTCCACCACCTCGTTCACCATACATTGCGCTGTGCTGATTAGGGGGAGAGATGTGTGCTGAGCGGTCTGTGTTAAGATCACTCAGCACACATCTCTCCCATCAGTACTGGCCTTTATGGATGAACCATGCTTTTATTTATTTAAGATTAACGTTTTTAACATCCATTTGTTGTTATTTGCTTAATACCACTGCTTTCTTTGTTGCCATCTGTGACAAAGAAATACAAACAAAAAACAAAAAACACAGCAGTGAGGTGTATCAAATTATGTTTTTTATACAGCTCGATATTTATGCCCTGTAATTATTACTTTTCTGTTGAAAATTGCTATTATTGATCTCATTTGCAATATGTAGCAACTGTATATTACCCTTTTTGTCATTAGCAAACTTAAGTTGTATTCATCTTTTTATGGAACTGTAGAGATGTGCGCCAGACCATTTTGCTGGATTAAGATTTGGCTCTGATTCATCGTCCGTCTTTAGCTTTGGATTTTCCAAACCGCCTGGACTGGTTTTGAATTTGGATTTTTTTTTTAAATTGCAAAAAAAAGCTAACATCACATCATTTGGGCATTTTTTTGTTACTAGAGTACTATTAACTTCAATAACATTAATTTCCAGTAATTTTCAGTAAATTTGGACCACCTCACAGCTTACAATATTGTTTTCACCATTATCGGGCAAAGCCTGCAGCGACCTGGTTGGTTACTAAGAGACAGAGTAGCAGCATAAACACAATGCAGTTTCTAACACATCTATGAATCATGGCTACACAACAGTAGAATTAAAAAAAAGTGCAAGTTGGAATTGTCCTTGGGTGCTTCCATACACCCTAATGTTTGATATTAAGAAGGACATGCATACTTTAACAAACCAAGCACTTAAGCAACAGGGACTGACACTTTTGTGGCTGAAATGCTTGCTTTGTTTGGGCCCCCACAAATTAAGCTACCAATCAGCTTAAGGCATCAGCTCTACAGTGGCATCGTCATTGCCATCCTCACCCTCATCAGTGTGTACACCATCCTGAGAGGCAGAAGAAGATGCCTCAATGACAGTTGCAGAACCATCACTCAGAAATAAAGGCCAAGGCCTGAGCTTTTCCTTGCCACTACGTGTGGTCAATGGCATGTTGCCAAGTTTTGTTTTTCTGCACCAATCCTTCCCTTTATAAGAGGTATCTTTTTCACACTGTATATTGGGTTTTTGATTTTAGATACCCTGATTATTACCTTATTACCATTATTACCTTGAGTGTCGGTTTTAGTAGATGGCATTGCTGGACTAGCACCATCATGACTGGTGGCACCATCTGCTGCACTAGTATTTGGTTGCTCTTCTCTAAACTGATAGTTATCCATTTGTCAAGTCGCAGATCACTACGTGGATCTCAGGGATTATAGATGCAGGTGAACAAAGCACACTAGAGTAGAGTTCACCACCCAGTACTGACAATAATAGATATGTATATTCTTTTGTTCTATTTTGTAACTTGCAGTTCCATTAAAACTGATTACAGGGCTTATTATTAATGCACGTGAACAAAGTGCACAAAACAGCACAAGTATAAACAACACAGTAGGTATATATATATATATATATATATGTATATATATATATATATATATATATATTTAACTTGCAGCTCTGTTAAAGCTGCATGGATAAATGTAACAAAGAAGGAAAAAGTATGACTCTTGTTGGGGCGCACTCTTGTTGTATCGTGTTGTCTAATGATTAGTGATGTGTATAAGAAATAGTCAATTCTTTATTTCTACTCTTAAAATAAATGGGAACTCAGCACAAAACAGAAATCAGTAATGAAATTTAACATAAATGGATATTAGCATTCCAACATGAGACAAATATTCCCTAGAAAAAATTGGGAATGTTCAGATCTTGTTTATACTTGGATAAATGCATATTGGAAGATAGCTACATACCATGCTGCTTCCGTCTGCCAAAGATCTGTACAAACTGTGTTTGTATTAATGGAGCCCTGAATAGGGATGATTTCAAGCGAGGGACCGCCCCCTAACTGAGATCTAACACTGATGGTTCGAGTCCGTCTTGGAGAAAATTGCATACGATGAACAAAGGTGAAATCTAGACGCAGTGAAGTAATAAGAATAAGTGAAAGTGGTGATCCTGCTGTTAGTGTTATCACAGGGAATGCAGCCCTCCTACTGCACTGGGTATTCCCTAGCGGTTACCCAACTAGGTACTGACCTAGCCCACCTCCGTTTAGCTTCCAAGATCGGACGAGATTGGGCGTAAGCGTAGGGGTATGGTCGTAGAAAGATTTGCCCTGTGCCACTAATGAGAGTGCACCGAAACAGAAAAATGGATTACCTTCAAAGAAGGGAGTGGAGAAAAAGAATGGGAAAAAAAGGAAAAGGATAGATCTTGAGAGCGTGAATCTGCTGTCCTCGTTAGACGGGAGAGACGTATCTCCTAGGGGACACGGTCACCAGAATCGTGGATGAGAGTACACGGAAAGAAGGAATGATTGAAAAATGGGAAAGAGAGAGAAAGAGAAGGGATTACATTAATATGAAAAACACTATGATGAATATTGCAATATTGAGCAAGAACCAATCATGCCGTATAGATGAATTTTTTTTTAAAGGACATTGGTAATAAAGATATTAGAGCAGGAAAAAATGAGATATTAGAATACCCCCTGCGTATGGTCGCAGTATCGGCGGAGGACCTGGTGCAAGATCACACACCACTACTGGTCCTAACTGTGTACCTTAAATTGTACAGTGGAGCGCCAGTAATAGTGAAAACTCTAATAATCAGTTTTCAGCACAATAGGTCATACGTCCAGGGATATATTTGGTTAGAATGATTTCAGTCTTTAGAACCATATGCAGTTGGTCAATTTTCAAAACAATAGATCATACATCCAAAACCATATTTGGTTTTATTGATTTCAGTCTTAAGAACCATATGCAATTTGTCAGAAAAACATGATATACACAGGACTCAACAGGGTTGTACCAGAGTGAAACCATGAAAAAAACACAGTTTGAGATATTTGAAACAGATTTGACTATACGGCATGATTGGTTCTTGCTCAATATTGCAATTCCCCTCTTTCCTGCGGGCCCCTCTCCTACCTGAAGACTGCATGGGTGATATTTGACAGTTACCTGCATTAACTAACTGTTTTTTTTTGGCTCTAATCTAAATTATCACTAGCCTAAGTGAGACCCTGTTTTGCATATTGCCATTGGATTTCTCTAGGGGCATCATAACTAAGCTTAAAGTGATTTGTAATTATGATCTGTTCAAATACCAGCTCTGATATTTCATCATTATACTGTTAAGAGCCCTACACATATCACGATGCGCCGCCGAAGTGCCCGACGGCCGATACGGCCGACGAGCGACTCGGCGGCGGGGGGGCAGTGACGGGGGGAGTGAAGTTTCTTCACTCGCCCCGTCACGCGGCTGCATTGAAGTGCAGGCAAATATGGACGAGATCGTCCATATTGGCCTGCATGCACAGCCGACGGGAGACCAGCGATGAACGAGCGCGGGGCCGCGCATCGTTCATCGCTGGAGTCTCCACACTGAAAGATATGAACGAGTTCTCGTTCATTTATGAACGAGATCGTTCATATCTTTCTGAAAATCGGCCAGTGTGTAGGGCCTATTAGATGCAGGTAAAACTCCTCATTTAATGAACCCTCAGGTATACACGTAAAAATACACCCTTGTGTTGAATTGAAAGATATTAATTACATAAAGTGCACAATTACTAATATTTCTTTTACACTGCCACAATAACCCGGATTAACCTGGGTTGCGGCTTAATGTAACCCAGGTAGCTTGCAGGATTGGTCGTGGGAAGGACCTGAGTTAATAGCCAGTGTAAATGGATAACCTGGGTATTGTGACCTGGGTCCCATTTACAGCATAGGGAGATCCAGGTTTCCTTGTGCTTGGAGATGAGTCCCATGGGTGTAGTGTGTACGGTGCTGATCTGGCAATAACCTGCGATGGCGCTGTGGTCTGAAAGAGATCTGGTCCCGAGTCTGACCCAGTTTGGAACCATTTTCCAAATCCCTGGTCATTCATTGGATTTGATGTAAAAGGAGTATTGTTTAGGGTTTATTTACTCACAAATTCTAATTCTGTGTAATCTCTAATTGCAGCACTGACTGTCTGGCAGCTAAAGATTTGTATCTTCTTATTTTCTTTTTAATATTAAAGTTCACATCAAGGCCATTTAGATTTACATAAAAGGTTAAAACAGTGTTTGGATCCTTTTATACAAGTATTTGTGTAAAGAGCAAACGGAAAACATGCAATTGAAGCATTGCTACAAAACAGTAACACAGGAGCTTGCTTGATGTCAAATGAGACCTTCTGATAATAATTATACACAACATGGTTTTCCAAACGAAATAAAGCCACATATTATGCAGTTTAAACCAACATAAGCAAAAAGTGGATCAGAATGTAAAGGTCACCATTTATTCTGTGGGTTTTTTTTCATTTAAATTAGAAAAATATAGATCCATTAACCTTTCATTTATTTGTGTTCTCTCATTTTTTAGAGTCAAAAGGGTAAAAATCATCAGTTTAAAGGGCATATTTGAAGTTTACAATTAAAAGAAAATTTGGAATACATTTAACTTTGTTCATTTATCATTATAAATCCCTATTAAATACTGTGTGGCTTTTTATCTGTCGTTGACTTGGCATTTGGGGTAATGTTAATAAATTACATTCTGTATGTTAAAACAGAGTAACTTTTTTCACTAAGGTGGTCATTCTGAGTTGATCGCAGCCAGCAACTTTTTGCTGCTGCTGCTGCGATCAACTAGTCCACGCCTATGGGGGAGTGTATTTTAGCTTAGCAGGGCTGCGATCGCTTGTGCAGCCCTGCTAAGCTAAAAAAAAATTCAATTAAAAGAAGACAAGCCCTGGACATACTGTACTTAACCTGTGCGACGATCTCTGTGATGCTGGGGCCGGCTTTGATGTCAGACATCCGCCCTCCGTTCTGCTGGACATGCCTGCGTTCTCTTCTTCACTTCCCGAAAACGGTCTCCAATGGTCCGGTGACACCCAGGAACGCCTTCTTTCTGTCAATCTTCTTGTGGTCGGCTCTGCGACCGCTTTCTTTGTACTCCTGGACGTAACGTCGCCAGGCAACGACGCGCACGCGCAGTGCGCCCTCTGTGCATGCGCATTCCGGACCCGTTCGCACCTCAGAGACAAACCACTGCGTGCAAACGGGTCGGAATGACCCCCTAAGTGCTGTGACCATTTAGGCTTCTGTAGTGCTTTCACATTTTTATTTCTCTAGCATCCATAAGGGATATTGGGGAATCTAGTACGATGGGGTATAGACAGGGTCCAAAGGAGCCAGGGCACTTTAAATTCCTTCAACTGGTTGTGCTGGCTCCTCCCCTCTATGTCTCCTCCCATAGGCAGTTTAGAAAAAAGTGCCCTCAGGAGAGGATGCACATCTCTGAGCTCCAGAGAGTTTTTATCAATTTCTTTTTTCTGTTTGTTATTTTCGGTATGCTGTTTGGGCAACAGCATACCTGCACCGTGGGAGTGGGGGGGGGAAGGGGGCGGTCACCAGCCTTACGAAGTGCAGAGCCACTTCCCCGCTGCAGGACCACCGTCTGAGGGGTTGTTGGTCAGCAGGGCACTGCGCCTTGGCTGTAAAAGCCGCATCACGCTGCATACCCCTAACGCTGCCTGAAGGTGACATCGGTGGTGAGTACACACCACGGACCCCGCAAGGGGGATCCCCTGGTTCACTGTGCAACTGACCATGGCGCGGCTTACGGGACCCTCCCTAGGGGGGGGTGGTCCCGCTAAGATCCCCCGTGTAGACTGGCAGAAAAACGCTTTGACTAGCATTTGTGATGTTTTTAAGCTATATGGAGACTTTGCCAGTATAATATATCACTGTAACTCTGCCGCCATTGGAGGGGGTAGAGTTACATCAGAGATGGGACTGGAGGCATTTTGGCGCCTTTCTCTGCTTACTGCAGCCATTCTCAGCACACACAGCGCTTCCTGATTCCTCAGCCATGCTGGATATCTGGTACAGGGTGTAGCAAAGGGTGAGAGCCGCTTGTGTACACTATCTGGCTCCTCTTTAGGACAGGATTTGTTAGTGTTTACTGTAATATAGTGAGCTGACAGCCTCACTGGGGCTGTACAGCTAGGGGTGTGCTGGTGTCCTTCTCTCTGTGTGTCTCCTCTCACATACAGTAGGACAGGCTTGCAATATAACTGTCTGAGGGTATGTTATTGTGCTTACTGTGAAACATGAGTAAACACAAGCTGTGCAGTGCATGCCACACCAGATTCTCTCCATTATCTATTGATTCTGTTTCCTGTGAACGTTGCAGCCAATCTTCACAAATAAGTGAAGGCCTAGGGGAGAGGGTCCAGAGCTCCACTGGCTAGGGTCTCTTAAAACTATGATGTCAGATATGTCATCCCAGCTCACTGCTAATGTACAGAAGACTCAGCTACTACAACAAGCTGTTTCAGATTTAGCTGCTAGGGCAGATGCAGCACAGCCCCCCTCTCTCATGCAGGTCCACAGAAGCGTGGATTACCTGCTCTACTCTCCGAAACAGATGATGATATACCCGAGGATGGGGATGACTTAGATCCTGTTAGTGGGGATCCTGATCCTGCTCAGGGTATTGAACCCCTAATTCTGGCTATACGGGACATGTTAAAGCTCCCTCTAGAGGATACTGCATAATTTTTCTTTATCCAAAACAAGCCTAATGTCACTTTCCCTGACTCTACAGAGTTAGATGACCTATTCAAGCTGGCATGGAAAAATCCAGGCAAAAAATTCCAGGTGTCCAAAAAGTTTTTGCGCATTTTCCCATTTGCTCTTGAAGGTAGGACATTTTGGTAGGAACCCCCTGGGGTTGATGTATCAGTCTCTTGCCTGTCCAAAAAGGCAGTGCTGCCTGCCCCGGGCTCCTTTACTATGAAGGATCCTGGGATAGGAAGATTGAGACTACACTCAAATCAATTTACATGGCAGCAGGTGTATCACAAAGGCCGGTCATTGCGGGTTGCAGGAAGACCCATGCCATTTATTCCTGGGCCACTGAAATTCAGGGGGGCCTCTCAGAGAATATGCTCTTGGTCACTATGGTGATCCTCCTAAAACACATTCAGGACACTACACGTGTCCTCTGTGATTCGCTCCAGGAGATGGGGAACATTAGTGCTAGGACTTTTGCCATGGCAGTGTCGGCACGCGGGGCCTTGTAGTTGCGTCAGTGGATTGCGGATGCAGAATCCAAACGTAGTGTGGAATCTCTCCCCTTTTCTGGGGAATGGCTCTTTGGGGTTGAATTGAATACTTGGATTTCCAAAATTACGTCTGGGAAATCCACATTTCTCTCCTCTGGGGCCCAGCCGGCGAGACGCTCCTACCCAGGGCCGTCTGTCCAGTCCTTTTGGTCTCACAGATTTTGATCTAAGGTCAGAGGTGCCTCCAATGTGACTAGAGGCACCAGAGGTAAGTGCAGAAAGCCTGCAAGCACCAGCTCTCAAGACCAGACCACCACTTCTGCTTCCGCCAAGGAACGACGGTGCCCACCCACCCCGAGGGGATCTCGAGATGGGAGCTCGACTGCGTCACTTCAGCCGCATCTGGGTAACTTCCTGCCAGGATACCTGGGTCAGAAATCTCATTTCTCAGGTCTACAATCTGGAGTTCGACAGTACTCCTCCCCAATGATTTTTCAATTCAAGCTTACCAGCTTTGGAGTATATGCAAGTTACATTGCAACAGACCATCCAAAAATTGGTCCAGTCCCACATCATTGTTCCAGTACCAATACCACAACACGGCAAGGGGTTTTACTCCAACCTATTTGTGGTGCCGAAACCGGATGGTTCGGTAGGACCATTTTGAATCTAAAATCCTTGAATCCTTATTTGAAGGTGTTCAAAATGGAATCCCTGCAAGCAGTGATTGTGGGCCTGGAAGAACAGGAATTCATGGTCTTCTTGGATATCAAGGACGCCTACCTCCATATTCCGATTTGGCCGCCTCATCAGGTGTACCTGCTGTTTGCCCTGCTGGACAATCACTTCCAATTCCAGGCATTGCCCTTCAGCCTGTCTACAGTCCGAGGGTATTCACGAAGGTGATGACGGAGATGATGTTCCAACTCCAGGTCCAGGGGGTCAATGTTGTCCCTTACCTGGATGATCTTCTGATAAAAGCAGGATCCAGAGAGCTTTTATTGCTCCATATCGACCGCACTATCCAACTTCTGTCACACCATGGGTGGATTCTCAACTTACAGAAGTCCCACCTGGAGCCAACTCAGAGGCTCCTGTTCCTGGGGATGTTGCTGGATACTGTGGCCCAGAAGGTGTTCATACCAGAGGACAAGGCGAGAACACTTCAGATGGTCCGCATGGTGCTCCGACCTACTCGAGTTTCCATCCTTCTTTGCATAAGATTGTTGGGAAAGATGGTCACCTCATACGAATCGATCCAGTATAGGAGGTTCAATGCCAGAACATTTCAGTTGGATCTCCTGAGCAAGTGGTCCGGATCACATCTACAGATGCATCGGATGATTTGCCTGTCACCTCAGGCCTGGATTTCCCTCCTGTAGTGGCTGCAGTCCTCCAATCTCCTGGAAGGCCGGAGTTTTGGGATTCAGGATTGAACCCTCCTCACCACGGATGCGAGTCTAAGGGTATGGGGAGCTGTCACCCAAGGGGCACAGTTCCAGGGCAGGTGGTCAACCATGAAAGCCTCCTTCTGATCAACAGTCTGGAACTTCGGGCAATCTACAATGCTCTGCTTCAGGCCTCTCCTCTGCTTAGGGATCACGCGATCCAGGTACAGTCAGACAACGCCACAGCAGTGGCGTACATAAATTGACAAGGAGGGACAAAAAGCAGAGTCTGTGTGTGAGAGGTGTCAAAGATACTCCTCAAGGTGGAAAGAAATGTGAGAGCCATGTCAGCAATCTTCATTCCGGTTGTGGACAACTGGGAAGCGGACTTCCTGAGTCGTCACGATCTCCACCCGGGGGAGTGGGGTCTCCACCAGCAGGTGTTCCAGCAGATAGACATGATGGCTTCTCGCCTCAACAAGAAACTTCCCTGGTATTGCTCGCGAACCAGGGACCCACGGGTGAGGGCAGTGGATGAACTGGCGTTGCCTTGGCCTTACTGGCTGGTCTACCTGTTTCCTCCGATTCCATTGCTCCCAAGGGTGCTAAAGTGAATCAGGAATCAAAGAGTCCAGGCAAGTCTGATTGCACTGGATTGGCCTCGGAGGGCGTGGTACTAGGATCTTCTGGACATGTCAGTCAAAGACCCTTGGCCTCTACCACTAAGAAGCGATCTTCTTCAACAAGGACCGTTCATCCACCCGGACTTATGGCGACTTTGTTTGACGGCATGGAGGTTGAGCAGAACATCCTAGCTCACAAGGGCCTTTCCAAAAAGGTTATTGCTACCATGGTTCAGGCAAGAAAACTGGTGATGTCAAAACACTATCATCATATGAGAGATATGTCTCTTGGTGTGGGGAACGCACGTATCTGCCTGCTGAGTTTCACTTGGGATGTTTCTTACATTTCCTGCAGGCTGGTATGGATAAAGGCTTATGTCTGGGTTCCATTCAGGTACAGATTTCAGCCCTCTCCATTTTCTTCCAGAAGAATTTGGCAGTGTTGCCAGAAGTTCAGACATTTTTGCAAGGGGTACTCCACATCCAACCTCCTTTTGTGCCACCTATGGCACCTTGGGATTTGAATGTAGTGTTGGATTTTCTACTGTCCTCCAGGTTTGAACTCCTCATGACAGTAGTAGACAAGTACCTCATGTGGAAAATGGTGATGTTACTGGCCCTGGCTTCTACTTGATGTGTCTCGGAATTGGGTGCCTTGTTGTGTAAAAGTCCATACTTGGTCTTTTACGAGGACAGAGAAGAGCTCCAGACTAGGCAGCATTTCCTGCCTAAGGTTGTCTCTGCATTTCACTTGAATCAGCCTATTGTGATTCCATCCAGTTCTGGTGTTTCTGCTCCTCCGGAGGCATTGGATGATCTGTGTGAGCCTTGAATACTTATGTCAAGAGAATGGCTCGGATCAGAAAGACGGATTCTTTGTTCGTGCTCTATGATGCACAGAAAAAGGGTTGTCCTGCTTCAAAGCAGTCCATTGCTCGTTGGTTTAGGCTTACTATTCAACAGGCCTATGTGACGGCAGCCTTACCCGTTTCTAAGTCTCTGAAGGCCCACTCTACAAGATCAGTGGGTTCTTCTTGGGTGGCTGCCAATGGAGTCTCGGCCTTACAACTTTGCCGAGCTGCTACCTGGCTGGTGAAGAACACTTTTGTGAAGTTTTTAAAGTTTGATACCCTGGCCAAAGAGGATACCCAATTTGGGCAAGTGGTCCTGCAGCAGTCTCTGCACGTTCCCACCTATTCTGGAAGATCTGGGACGTCCTCATCGTACTAGATTCCCAATATCCCTTATGGATGCTAGAGAAAATAGGATTTTAATTACCGGTAAATCCTTTTCTCGTAGTCCATAAGTGATATTGGGTGCCTGCCTCAGTGCATTGACTTTTCTGCAGGTTCTTGACATATGGTTACCTGTTCAGCGGTTGCTGTTGTTGTTATCAGCCGTTGCTGGTTGTTATATGTTAGTGGTATGCTGTAAATCTCACCACTCTTTGTTGTCATATTTCCTTCTCTCATATATGTCCTTTTCTAGGCACACCCAGTTGAAAAAATTTAAAGTGCACTGGCTCCTTTGGACCCCGTCTATACCTCCATCGTACTAGATTCCCCAATATCCCTTATGGACTACGAGAAAGGGATTTACCGGTAGGTAATTAAAATCCTATTTTACTAACTATTCCTTCACTATGAGCAGTATATTTAGAACAAAAGCAGACATACTGTAGTACTATACATGCTATTGGTGTGTAGAGTGGGGAAATGCCTAAGGGTAAGTATTTTTAAAAGGGAAACAACCTAACAGTGGAAACTTCATGATTCTTACAATAAAGTGAGATAGAATTGTCATCTATCTCACTCGACCCCGTAAGTACTAAAAACTAGAGATGTGCGGGTTCGGATTTACTTGGTTCTTAACGCCAGAATTAACACGAGTTCAGATTTATCCAAATTTTTCTTATTGGCTATCCAAAACACGTGACATCTGAGAGCCAATAAGATGCCGTTTTTAGATCTGGGTAAATCCGAATCCGCACATCTCTACTGAAAACAGGGCCGGTTCAGGCAGGAAAGGGGGTGTGGTCTAATACAGGGGGCGTGGTCAGTTACGCCCCCTGTACATTGCTAGCGCCGCTTGAATGCTGAGCGGTGCGCGATGACGTCATCGCGCACCGCACAGCAAAAGGTCCTCTCCACGAAGGGAAACTAGACGCTATGCATCTAGTTCCCTTCGTGGAGAGGACCTTTGCTGTGCGGTGCGCGATGACGTCATCGCGCACCGCTCAGCAAAGTTACTCTCCACGAAGGGAAACTAGACGCATAGCGTCTAGTTCCCTTCACAGGAGGCGGACGGGGACGGCAGCGGGCAGCGGAGGCGGACGGGGACACAGCGGGCAGCAGTGGCGGATCTTGCCACGGTGCGGTGCCCTCCGGATGGCGCAAGCGCCCTCCGGAAGGCGGCGCCCCGGGCAAAAGTCCTGCTTGCCCGTGGCAAGATCCGCTATTGGCTGAAAACTACAGAAAAACTGCAAGTCCCAGCAGCGTCTGCTGTGCAGAAACAGGTGAAAGACTTGTGTAAAAAGGAGATGTCGCTACAGCCCCTCCCCTTCCATCTGAAACTGTAGTAATCCATCTGCACTTGTTGTAATACGATATGTAAAGATAATTACCATACATGTTCTCACTGTAGGATGTCGGCGACATTTCTTGTATACCAGTCTGGCAGCAATATGTTCTCTGGCAGTGTAGTTTACTTAGGAGCTGCAGCAATTTTCCGCTGGTCTGAGCTCTATCTTCCTTCTATCATTACCACAAGGAAACAAGAACAGAGAGCAGCAGTTGATGTGTCTGGCAGCAGGTGATAGTATTATTATCATTATTATTATTATTATTATTATTATTATTCTATAGGCGGAGCAGGCTCTGGTGTCAGGTTGCTGTACTCCACGGGGAGCAAGCACTGATATATTGTTATAGTATAGCCGGTCAGAATGTGGTGCTGCATTATCATTTTACAGCTGGGTTACACTCCACTGTCTTATAACTATAATACAGGGGGCACATACATTTCTGTTACTATAACACAGGTGACACAGACTCCACTGTTCCTAGGTAAAGGTCACCATAAATTTTGGATAGCAGCCCTTCTGTATTCTGCAGCCCTGTATAACAACATCTTTTTTGTACTTTATTACCATAAACTTGCAACATCATTACCATAAACTTGCAACATCTTCTGTATTCTGCAGCCCTGTATAACAACATCTTTTTTGTACTTCATTACCATAAACTTGCAAAAAATCACAACATATAACATATCATATACCTGTAGGTATATCATGGAACAGGTGCAAGCAGTACAATACAGTGTTAACAAAAATGTTTTTGAGAATTCAAGATTTTACAGTGTTTTAGAATCCAAAAGTTATACTGATCTACTGATTACTGAAAGGAAACAGACAATAAGATAAGCTCTGACTAATCCTTTCCTCATGTTACACTTTTACAGTTCTACCAACTGTTCCATCACTCCAGTTCCCATCTCTTGCATAACACAGAGCCCAGATTTTAAATTTCTTCTCCTTGAATGCTGCTCTGATCTATTCTATCTATCAGGACCACCCCAGAAACTCTGTGAACATTTCTCTGAGTGGCTAACTAATTTCTTATCCTTTGACATCCCCACTACCATCTAGGGCAGAAGTTCTCAAACGCTGTCCTCAAGACACCCCAATGGTCCAGGTTTTAAGTTTATCCATGCTTGGCCACAGGTGAATTAATTAGAACCTCAGTCAATTTGATCTAACCATCTGTGCTGAGCCATGGATATACCTAAAACCTGGACTGTTGGGGTGCCTTGAGCAGGGTCGGACTGGCCCACAGTGGTACAGGGTAAACCCCTGGTGGGCCCCACTGCCTGAGTGCCCACCTCCTCCTCTAGAAATCATGTTCCAGACTATGCATTTTAATTATACATTATACATATGTTACCTTATACTGCACAAGGCTATGGTGTATTTTCTACAGTCCATTGCTGTTATTAATCTGGTACATTTTCATGCATGCACTAGCAGTGTTTACTATATATTTATCAAGGGGCCCAGACCATGTGCTCTCTTATGGTTAGCCAAGCCTCTGTGGTGGATGGCCACACACACTCTGGATGTAAACTACCCCCTTAACCATGGGCCCCTACCACAGCATTCCACCGGTGGGCCCTACATGCCCCAGTCCGACAATGGTCTTGAGGACCGTATTTGAAAACCTCTTATCTAGGATGATTTCAACATTCCAAACTTGTAGTCAAATTCCCCTTGTACCTCCTAACTACTCTAAAAATTCCTCCATCTGCCTTTCCAAAGTAAAATTACTCTTCTATTCATTGTGATTGCCATTGACTTAATCTTGTTTTCTACACAATTTATGCAGATTTTGGAATATTTTAGTTCTGCTTTCACACCACTACCTTATAACAGGTGAGCACATCTCTCTTCACCACTTTGTTGTACTGCAAGTCAACCAAGCTTGCTCATACACACAGTAATCTAAAGGTCCATACACATTAGACGATGTCGCTCTGTGAGCGATGTCGTCTAGTGTTTCCCCCTCCCAGGCCGGCCGGTCGGCGGCCACCTGTACACACTGAGTGATATGACCGCTCATATCGCTCAGTGACGTCATGCCTCCGCCGGCCGTGCATGCAGCTCCTGGACGACCGTCCAGATAGAGCATGCATGCACTGCCGAAAGCGACGAACATTGCCGACCTGTGGGGCAGCGTATCGGTGTCATACACACTTGCCGATAAAATGAGCAACGTTGCTCAGGGAGGGGGAAAATGAGCGACGTCGCTCATTTTATCGGCAAGTGTGTATGTGCCTTTAGCTCTATTATTTTTCAGCAATTTCCACATGACTGCAGCAATATCTCTTCCCAATTTCTACATTCCTACATCCTGATATGCAAGTGTTACATCTTATATAGCAACAGTTCTTAACCACTTAATTGACAATTTTTTCCCAAAAACTGCTCAGTTGTTGTAATTTTTTATGAGTAAATTAGGTGAAGAATATGTATTTAAACTTATCCAAAATTATTTTATTTAAAAAAAAATGTATTGAAAAAAAAAAATGTTTTTAAAACATTGGAACATTGGTCAACACCATTTGGACATCGGAAACATCGTGACCATCACAACTTTCATTTTCAGACCCGCGCAGTCACTATGTACAAACTTTGGAGCCTGGGGATATTTAATTTACATTTCCCCAGCTGCTGCTGATATTTAAAGCTACTGGGTGGGGGGTCCTGCTGTGCTGGCCAATCAGCAGTGAACGGCAGCACAGCAGACACTGGAGGAGGGTGCAGAGAGGCAGAGGGACCGGAAGGCCACTCTGAGTATGGCAGCTGCACACACTGTGTATCTGACAGGTCGAATTGTGTGTGAACAGATCATATCAGTCACTTTCTGGTGTGGTCGCATCTGATGCATCCATGCCAGGCAAGCGGTTAATTACATTTCTCCAGCTTCTCTTTCTTACAGCATAAACTACGATCACAGTGGTGGCACACTAAATAAGTGTGATGCCTTCAAAGTCTTTCCTGTAAAATGGAATGACATTGGCAAAAAAACATGTACATCTCATCACTTCCGCAAATTCAATGTTATGTATTAGTCATATTGAAATGCTTTCAACGTAGTCAAGCAAATATTCTTTCAATCCTTAAATATTCAGCTTTGCAAGCCTAAAAGCTACCTTCACTAATCAAGGTCTTGCTTCATATGGTAAGGTATGGTAAGGGAAAACATATAGCTATCCCTAATGCACACTGAGTGAGAAATAACACTACATAATAATCAGATAATACAGAGATCTAAGTTGCGTATATCTGCAGATATAGGGTTAAGCCCCCAGGCCGAACGGCGAGGCGTCTCTGTCACTGGGGGTCCCTAATACTAGGCATGGATGGGTCAGCATTAGGAGGGATTGCTGACTCCCGAGTGCCACTGGAGAAGTTAGGGGTGTCTCCAGGCAAGATGGCTCTCAGATGCTGTAGGAGCCATTATCATGTGTCCTTACGCTGGGCTATTAGAGCCAGACATATTTGTCATTATTTATGGGGTGGGTTTTTCACTGTGTTGGTATGGCTAGGCTGCTTCAGGTTGGCACACCCTAATACTTTATTAACACTTATGTTTTTCCCTGTCACATTGTATATATTTTTGTATTATTTTAATCATACCTCACTTACATAGCACTTATGTGCTTCTTATTAACCAAGACAAGATGGGATCAGAAACCAGTGAGCACAGCTGAGAATCAGTAAAAAGAAGCACAGACAGTAAAAAGATGCACAGGCATATGCCAAATGAGTCGCACCCACGACTAGTCGCAGTCACAACTAGCATGGCAACATATGTACATGGAAACCTCTACTAACTCACAAAGGATGGGATAGAACAAATTGCTAGGCATTGGATAGGTAAAGTGAAGCCTAGATACCAGCACTGTTGTGTGACACTTATCAAACTCACCTTCAGTGTTCATTTCACTGGATATACCTCTTCTCAGACTCCTCTGTAAGTTGCAGTATCACTAGTTGTTATAGTAGATCCTTTCTTCTCTAACTGTATCACTTCTCTTGAAACACTAATAAGTTCCTTATAAATCAATATCACCTTTCTTAACCTCTCATCTGTTGGCAGAGTGCATTGGAATTGCCTGGTGCAGTGACGTCAGTCCACACACTAAATGACTTAAACAGTAATGCAGGTTTATTCAGTAAACACAGGAGACTCAGATGTAATACTGATATAGGCAGTTAGGGGCCCTTATATCATACAATGTAACAGCAGTGGCGCCCGGCACAGCTTCATCTCCGGAGCCGCGATACATGCAAAGGAACGCTGTAAGTCTCTGTAGCTGAGATCCACTCCCGGTCTCAGCTGTGCATGCTTGCACTCACTCAAAGGACTCAGTCTCTCTAAGATGGAGGAGCAGGGGATTGCATCACATAGCTCCACCTCCAAGTGACACTGGCACAAGGGGATTAACACTAGGGGATGCACCCATAGACTTCTATGGAGAAGGAGACAGGCACAGAGCGCATCATACACTAACATCATCAATAATGTTGACTATGTTAATGAATGACATTCTGCCATTTCACCTTGTATGTCAACAGTCAATAGAAGCTACCTTCCTGATATCTACCTGAAAGCGCATGTTGGCGCATGCATATTTGCACCCATCACCCATAGGAATTGAATTGCCTAGTCACAGGTCTGACTAGTCGCAGCCCGACATACCAAGTTGCAATTGCAGAACATGTGCCTGTGTCACGGCCGAACCAGAATTGCTACATCTGTACTTGTGGTCGCTTGACTATTGATGCCACAGGGGCAGAGTTTCAAAAGAGCTCAGCTATTTAAACCTTTCTCTGTGAACTATTCAGTGCCAGATTAGGAAGTCTTCCTGTCTCCTGCCATTCCTGTTTCTTTGCATTCTTCTTTTTACTGATTCTTCTCAGCTGTGCTCACTGGCTTCTGATCCCAGCTTGTCTTGTTCCCTCCCAAACACCTGCTTGCCTGATCCACCTTCAACATATCTCTGGCAATAAATCAATAGGCCTTTGTAATCATGCTCACTGCTTAGGATTCATTGTTAACTCATAACTGTCCTTTGTTCATTACATACAGTCTCTATCCAAATCCTATGTCACACATCTGCGAAATATCTAAGAAAATACATTTATCTCAAACAAGACACTGCAAAAACTTTCATTCATGCACTTGTAATCTTCCTCATTGACTATTGCAATTCCCTTCTTACTGATCTCCCCCTAACATGATTTTTTACAATTACAGGCTATTTTAAATGCAGCTGCTAGACTAATTTTCTTCACACAATGTTCTTCGGCTTCTCTGTTGCTCTCAGTCCCTGCAGTATATTGGGCTACTCTACTTTACTAAATTAATAAACTTCTTCTACTAATATACCAACTCATTAACAAAACTACACAACATACTGTACATTTCTTCATGTGTCTCCAAACAGATCTTAACTTGACTCCTCAGCTCTAATTTATCTTTGCCTCTCATGACCTGCTCCCATTTACAGTACATAGGCTTTTCTTAGTCTATACGTACACACTATGTAGAGTCCACCTCACTAATATAAGAGATCCAAACTTTCAAGCATTTCCTGAAAATAAAAAGAAGAAAAAAGAAAGAAGAAGAGGAAAGAAGAAGAGGAAATACTGTAATAAAAAATAAAAATTAGATACGAGTGTAGAAGGAAAAGGAGGTAGAGGACAAAAAGAAGAAGAAGAAGAGGGTGGAGAAAAAGAAGAAGGGCAGGAAGAAGAAGTAAGTCTGTTACCCCTACAGATCACATGTCTGGATCTACCGGAATAGGTAAACACCTCACACATGCAGGAGTGTAGACAATTGTTTGCAGTTGACGGTACATGTTGATGGTGGATTGAACAATCCACAGGGGTACAGCGTTTCAATCTCAGGCAAATGTTATATACTGAAGGCTGCTTTAAATTAAAATATTTTCTAATTGTATCTATGTACTGTATATAATGCAACTTGGGCAGAGGTGGTTATGTGTGCATGATGCAGCAGAGTTTACCTCTGATAAACATGTTTTGCCTAGATGGTGTCATACTAGATGCTTTAAAAGTTTGTGACATTATAAAGGGCTGCTTTTTCTAGCTGTTTTTCTACTGTGAATTGAAAAGGAAAATTGGTGGGGATAAGGGGTATACAGCATGTGGCATAAACACAGTCTTTATGCAAACAGGAAGAGAGAAGAAATAACCTTGGGTGGGAGCACTCTGCCTCAGAGACAAGATTTTGATGGTTTTACATTAAAACATAACTTTTATTAATACTAGAGATGAGCGCCGGAAATTTTTCGGGTTTTGTGTTTTGGTTTTGGGTTCGGTTCCGCGGCCGTGTTTTGGGTTCGACCGCGTTTTGGCAAAACCTCACCGAATTTTTTTTGTCGGATTCGGGTGTGTTTTGGATTCGGGTGTTTTTTTCAAAAAACACTAAAAAACAGCTTAAATCATAGAATTTGGGGATCATTTTGATCCCAAAGTATTATTAACCTCAAAAACCATAATTTACACTCATTTTCAGTCTATTCTGAATACCTCACACCTCACAATATTATTTTTAGTCCTAAAATTTGCACCTAGGTCGCTGGATGACTAAGCTAAGCGACCCTAGTGGCCGACACAAACACCGGGCCCATCTAGGAGTGTCACTGCAGTGTCACGCAGGATGTCCCTTCCAAAAAACCCTCCCCAAACAGCACATGACGCAAAGAAAAAAAGAGGCGCAACGAGGTAGCTGTGTGAGTAAGATAAGCGACCCTAGTGGCCGACACAAACACCGGGCCCATCTAGGAGTGTCACTGCAGTGTCACGCAGGATGTCCCTTCCAAAAAACCCTCCCCAAACAGCACATGACGCAAAGAAAAAAAGAGGCGCAATGAGGTAGCTGTGTGAGTAAGATAAGCGACCCTAGTGGCCGACACAAACACCGGGCCCATCTAGGAGTGTCACTGCAGTGTCACGCAGGATGTCCCTTCCAAAAAACCCTCCCCAAACAGCACATGACGCAAAGAAAAAAGAGGCGCAATGAGGTAGCTGTGTGAGTAAGATAAGCGACCCTAGTGGCCGACACAAACACCGGGCCCATCTAGGAGTGTCACTGCAGTGTCACGCAGGATGTCCCTTCCAAAAAACCCTCCCCAAACAGCACATGACGCAAAGAAAAAAAGAGGCGCAATGAGGTAGCTGTGTGAGTAAGATAAGCGACCCTAGTGGCCGACACAAACACAGGGCCCATCTAGGAGTGTCACTGCAGTGTCACGCAGGATGTCCCTTCCAAAAAACCCTCCCCAAACAGCACATGACGCAAAGAAAAAAAGAGGCGCAATGAGGTAGCTGTGTGAGTAAGATAAGCGACCCTAGTGGCCGACACAAACACCGGGCCCATCTAGGAGTGGCACTGCAGTGTCACGCAGGATGTCCCTTCCAAAAAACCCTCCCCAAACAGCACATGACGCAAAGAAAAATTAAAGAAAAAAGAGGTGCAAGATGGAATTGTCCTTGGGCCCTCCCACCCACCCTTATGTTGTATAAACAGGACATGCACACTTTAACCAACCCATCATTTCAGTGACAGGGTCTGCCACACGACTGTGACTGAAATGACGGGTTGGTTTGGACCCCCACCAAAAAAGAAGCAATTAATCTCTCCTTGCACAAACTGGCTCTACAGAGGCAAGATGTCCACCTCATCATCATCCTCCGATATATCACCGTGTACATCCCCCTCCTCACAGATTATCAATTCGTCCCCACTGGAATCCACCATCTCAGCTCCCTGTGTACTTTGTGGAGGCAATTGCTGCTGGTCAATGTCTCCACGGAGGAATTGATTATAATTCATTTTAATGAACATCATCTTCTCCACATTTTCTGGATGTAACCTCGTACGCCAATTGCTGACAAGGTGAGCGGCGGCACTAAACACTCTTTCGGAGTACACACTTGTGGGAGGGCAACTTAGGTAGAATAAAGCCAGTTTGTGCAAGGGCCTCCAAATTGCCTCTTTTTCCTGCCAGTATAAGTACGGACTGTGTGACGTGCCTACTTGGATGCGGTCACTCATATAATCCTCCACCATTCTTTCAATGGTGAGAGAATCATATGCAGTGACAGTAGACGACATGTCCGTAATCGTTGTCAGGTCCTTCAGTCCGGACCAGATGTCAGCATCAGCAGTCGCTCCAGACTGCCCTGCATCACCGCCTGCGGGTGGGCTCGGAATTCTGAGCCTTTTCCTCGCACCCCCAGTTGCGGGAGAATGTGAAGGAGGAGATGTTGACAGGTCGCGTTCCGCTTGACTTGACAATTTTCTCACCAGCAGGTCTTTCAACCCCAGCAGACTTGTGTCTGCCGGAAAGAGAGATCCAAGGTAGGCTTTAAATCTAGGATCGAGCACGGTGGCCAAAATGTAGTGCTCTGATTTCAACAGATTGACCACCCGTGAATCCTTGTTAAGCGAATTAAGGGCTCCATCCACAAGTCCCACATGCCTAGCGGAATCGCTCCGTGTTAGCTCCTCCTTCAATGTCTCCAGCTTCTTCTGCAAAAGCCTGATGAGGGGAATGACCTGACTCAGGCTGGCAGTGTCTGAACTGACTTCACGTGTGGCAAGTTCAAAGGGCATCAGAACCTTGCACAACGTTGAAATCATTCTCCACTGCGTTTGAGACAGGTGCATTCCACCTCCTATATCGTGCTCAATTGTATTGGCTTGAATGGCCTTTTGCTGCTCCTCCAACCTCTGAAGCATATAGAGGGTTGAATTCCACCTCGTTACCACTTCTTGCTTCAGATGATGGCAGGGCAGGTTCAGTAGTTTTTGGTGGTGCTCCAGTCTTCTGTACGTGGTGCCTGTACGCCGAAAGTGTCCCGCAATTCTTCTGGCCACCGACAGCATCTCTTGCACGCCCCTGTCGTTTTTTTAAAAATTCTGCACCACCAAATTCAAGGTATGTGCAAAACATGGGACGTGCTGGAATTTGCCCATATTTAATGCACACACAATATTGCTGGCGTTGTCCGATGCCACAAATCCACAGGAGAGTCCAATTGGGGTAAGCCATTCCGCGATGATCTTCCTCAGTTGCCGTAAGAGGTTTTCAGCTGTGTGCGTATTCTGGAAAGCGGTGATACAAAGCGTAGCCTGCCTAGGAAAGAGTTGGCGTTTGCGAGATGCTGCTACTGGTGCCGCCGCTGCTGTTCTTGCGGCGGGAGTCCATACATCTACCCAGTGGGCTGTCACAGTCATATAGTCCTGACCCTGCCCTGCTCCACTTGTCCACATGTCCGTGGTTAAGTGGACATTGGGTACAGCTGCATTTTTTAGGACACTGGTGAGTCTTTTTCTGAGGTCTGTGTACATTTTCGGTATCGCCTGCCTAGAGAAGTGGAACCTAGATGGTATTTGGTAACGGGGGCACACTACCTCAAGAAATTGTGTAGTTCCCTGTGAACTAACGGCGGATACCGGACGCACGTCTAACACCAACATAGTTGTCAAGGCCTCAGTTATCCGCTTTGCAGCAGGATGACTGCTGTGATATTTCATCTTCCTCGCAAAGGACTGTTGGACAGTCAATTGCTTACTGGAAGTAGTACAAGTGGTCTTCCGACTTCCCCTCTGGGATGACCATCGACTCCCAGCAGCAACAACAGCAGCGCCAGCAGCAGTAGGCGTTACACGCAAGGATGCATCGGAGGAATCCCAGGCAGGAGAGGAATCATCAGAATTGCCAGTGACATGGCCTGCAGGACTATTGGCATTCCTGGGGAAGGAGGAAATTGACACTGAGGGAGTTGGTGGGGTGGTTTGCGTGAGCTTGGTTACAAGAGGAAGGGATTTACTGGTCAGTGGACTGCTTCCGCTGTCACCCAAAGTTTTTGAACTTGTCACTGACTTATTATGAATGCGCTGCAGGTGACGTATAAGGGAGGATGTTCCGAGGTGGTTAACGTCCTTACCCCTACTTATTACAGCTTGACAAAGGCAACACACGGCTTGACACCTGTTGTCCGCTTTTCTGTTGAAATACCTCCTCACTGAAGAGCTGATTTTTTTGGTATTTTCACCAGGCATGTCAACGGCCATATTCCTCCCACGGACAACAGGTGTCTCCCCGGGTGCCTGACTTAAACAAACCACCTCACCATCAGAATCCTCCTGGTCAATTTCCTCCCCAGCGCCAGCAACACCCATATCCTCCTCATCCTGGTGTACTTCAACACTGACATCTTCAATCTGACTATCAGGAACTGGACTGCGGGTGCTCCTTCCAGCACTTGCAGGGGGCGTGCAAATGGTGGAAGGCGCATGCTCTTCACGTCCAGTGTTGGGAAGGTCAGGCATCGCAACCGACACAATTGGACTCTCCTTGTGGATTTGGGATTTCGAAGAACGCACAGTTCTTTGCGGTGCTTTTGCCAGCTTGAGTCTTTTCAGTTTTCTAGCGAGAGGCTGAGTGCTTCCATCCTCATGTGAAGCTGAACCACTAGCCATGAACATAGGCCAGGGCCTCAGCCGTTCCTTGCCACTCCGTGTGGTAAATGGCATATTGGCAAGTTTACGCTTCTCCTCCGACAATTTTATTTTAGGTTTTGGAGTCCTTTTTTTACTGATATTTGGTGTTTTGGATTTGACATGCTCTGTACTATGACATTGGGCATCGGCCTTGGCAGACGACGTTGCTGGCATTTCATCGTCTCGGCCATGACTAGTGGCAGCAGCTTCAGCACGAGGTGGAAGTGGATCTTGATCTTTCCCTAATTTTGGAACCTCAACATTTTTGTTCTCCATATTTTAATAGGCACAACTAAAAGGCACCTCAGGTAAACAATGGAGATGGATGGATACTAGTATACTTATGGATGGACTGCCGAGTGCCGACACAGAGGTAGCTACAGCCGTGGACTACCGTACTGTGTCTGCTGCTAATATAGACTGGATGATAATGAGATGAAATCAATATATATATATGTATGTATATGGAGTAAGCATTGGTGGCACTCAGGCAGACTTAGCAGATGCAAAGATAAAATTCCTTTATTTGCCTACATGTTTCGGGGAAAAGCACCCCGTCCTCAGGGCTTGGACAACAATAAAAACATACACATACAACACTTAAATACACCACAGACAAAAGACATTAGTGTGAAGATTGTACTCACCTGTCCTCACGGCGCTGCCGCCCGTCCGCACATGCTGCACGCTTCCGTGTCGCTGAGCGATGACGTCACGGTGCGCCGCGGGGCAGGGAGATCGTCATGGAAACCAACAGTAATCAATTACAGGCGTCCAAAGAGCCTGTGCAAAAAACATACATAGATAAACAATACAGCACATTTAAAATACATGTAAATCATCGTATAAGGGGAGATCCTAATAACACCTAGCCAACATCAAAAACATAATAACATATTAAAATCGTCTGTTGCCAAAAAACCAGTATGATTATAATTGGCAAACGGCAATTAACCCCTACACTATACGCTGCATATAGGATTACCCAAATAATTAGTTAAACGACCCTAAAGAAAACACTGTAATCCCAGGTTTTCGTTAAGGCCACCAGGGGATAGTGTTCCCAGCTTAAAGATCCAACGGGACTCCTTCTGTAGAAGTAATCTATCCCTATTGCCACCCCTCAACGAAATAGGGGTATGATCAATAAGGATAGCCCGAATGCTAGCCACCCCATGTTTAGCAGTCAAACAGTGACGCGCAAAAGGCTGATCACTTGTACCCTTCTCAAAAGCTTTTTTGATGGCACTCCTATGAAGCGCCATCCTTTCTCTAAATTGTCGTATGGTCTTGCCAACATAGGCAAGACCACACGGACATGTAAGTAAATATATTACGTGAGTGGTAGTGCAAGTAAGGCGATGTCTAATAGGGATCTTCTGACCTGTTTGAGGATGGTTGAACGTAGTGCCAGTTTGCAAAGTATTGCATGTGGCACAACCAAGACACCTATAGCACCCCATCTTAGGTCTGAGGAAATGGGCTTGGTTACATTTAGCCATATTGGTGACATCAAGGCGAACTATATGGTCCCCTATATTATTACCCCTAGTATGACTAGGTAACAGTCTAGTGTTGGATAGATTACTCAAAGCAGTTTCTGTTTGTATAATGGGCCACAGTTGTTTGGCCTTACTCACTATTCGTTTTGAGCTCGTAGTGAATCTGCTCACCCATGGTAATCTGTCTGCTGTTTTTTTCTGGTCAGACCTGGGATTTAATAATTGTTGTCTAGGGATACGGAGGACTGCCGCCTTTGATTTTTCAAGTTCCCTAATGGGATACCCCCTTTGTGCAAATCTCAATAGCATTTCATTGAGGGCCCTATTGGTCTCCTGGGGGTCTGACGTAATACGCCGCACTCGCAAAAATTGCGAGTACGGTAACCCTTTCTTTAGTGCCAATGGATGGAAACTTTGAAAATTCAAAAACGTATTTCTATCAGTGTCCTTAACGAAAAGTGAGGTGCTGAGCTGACCAGAGTTAAGAGTAATAGAAACATCCAAGTAATTGATTTGCTTTTCGTCAATCACATATGTAAATTTCACTACATGTTCAGATGCATTATGATGTTCCCACAACCTGATTAACTCCTCCCTAGAACCACCCCAACAGACCAGAAGATCATCGATATAGCGCCTGTAGTAAATCACATGGGGCTTAACAGAAGGGTCAAGATAAAACATAATCTTTTCAAGATGGTACATGAAGGCATTGGCGTACGATGGGGCCACAGCGGATCCCATCGCACACCCAGATGACTGTAAATAGAAATCCCCATTAAAAATGAAGTAATTTCTCTTCAAGACCAAATTCAATAAATGCAAAAAGAAAGACACTTCTGGGCCCTGGTATAAAGCATTACCTTCAATAAGTGCTCTTACAGCCTCTACACCTGCATCATGTGGGATGCAGGTGTAGAGGCTGGTAACATCAGCACTACACAACAGAGTATTATTGGGTATCGACTCTAATTGCTGTAATTGTAACAAGAGAGATGATGTATCCTTTAGAAAGGAGGGCAGAGCCTGAATACAGGGATTAAGGTAGGCATCCAGGTAGACCGCAATGGGCTGATATAACGAACCCCTTGCTGACACAATAGGTCGACCTGGAGGATTCTCCAGAGTCTTGTGTACTTTCGGCAAGGTATAAAAAAGCGGTACTACCGGGAAGTCCACCGTAAGGGCAGCACAAGCATCTTGAGCTATAATACCCAACCCACTAGATTCCCTTAGGAATATATCCAACTCTTTTTTAAAATCCTTGGTAGGATCTTTGTTAAGACGGGAATATACAGATGAATCACTTAATTGGCGTTCACATTCAGCAATGTAAGCCCCAATGTCTTGAACAACTATAGACCCACCCTTATCGGCCTTCCGAATTATGATGTCAGTTCTAGAAGACAAATTTTTTAGTGTGGTACGTTCTTCAAAGGTGAGATTGGGGTATACTGGCTCATTCATAGCCTGCACACCTTCTAACTCTACCATACGGATAAACGTCCTAATCGACGAATTTTGACTAGGGGGGTCAAATTGAGATTTAGGGGCTAATTTCCAAAGCTGGGTCGGTATTTCTGAAGAAGCTTCCTCCCGAGGTGTCTGTCGAGAGGCTCTGCTATTGAAATATTCCTTTCGCTTCAACGTCCTGTTTAGCCGATAAATATCAGCCTTCCATTCCAATGGGTCTGGGATCGTTGTGGGAACAAAGGAAAGTCCTTTAGCTAAAAGGCCATATTCTTGATCGGAGAGAGGAGTGGATGAAAGATTGAAGACAAGCTCCTTTAGTGACGTGGCGGTCTTAGATCGTATGATCCTTTGGTTTTGTTTGGACCTCCTCGTCCTCTGCCGCGACCGCTTTTGGAATTGCGATTGGGGCATCCTTGGACCCCCATCTGGGGCTGTCCTAAAGGGACCGCTCTCTCAGTCGATGTTGATGGTGCCGAGGTCATATCTGAATCACTCGCGGAGGATGACATACCAGGTTGTTCCCTGCGTCGCCAATTTTGCTGTCGGCGTCTAGAGGAGAATTGTTGCTGATGATTAGGTCTTGAACTGCCCAGCCAAGGATAAACCTGCCTTTGTGCATAGTCTCTTTGGACTTTAGCAAGTTTATCTTTTTTGAACCGTATAAGGTCCTGTCGATATTTTTCCATCTGGGTGTTCAGTTTATTCATCCAATCAGTCTGTGTGTCCGCACTAATGGTTGTTTTATGCTGTAATTCAAAGGATTGAATCTGCTCTTTAACCAAATTTAATTCCCGGGTAGATTCCTCCACTACCAACAAAATAAGGTCCATCGAACACTTATTCAAAATTGCCACCCACCGGCGACAAAATTGTGCACTGTAACGGCCTATCGTCGGTGAGTTGGATATCCTAAACCCACGGGGAATTAAATTACTCCGGTAATAGTCAGATAGCGTGATACCGTGATACAAAAAGTCACACTCCCTTTGCTTTAATTTTAACCATTGTCGGTACAGCTCCTCATTTGTATTAGGCACCGTCTCATCCACCAACCTTCTTTCCACAAGAATTGCATTAGCTTCTGCATCAGAGAAGCTTAGACGTTCATGTGCATCCTGATGCACTAGATCCAATGTGGCATCCATATCAGAATTCTGCTCCATGATGCCACTAGCAGCTTGATCGTGTAGAGAGCCACTAACGTAGGTAGGGATTATAAACACTGACGTGAGATAGGAATTATCAGCACAGTCCCCCACCACCGATGATTCAGTTCTAAAAAGCTGCCGGTGAGTACAGCCAAAACCAATGTCAATGTCCTGAGTAATTTATAAAACACTGGGTGCCATGATGGATGAGACCACACAGTAGAAGTCAAACCAACAATAATTCCAAAATCATACCGGCACTCCCACTGTATATGGAAAGGTTCCTTTGCTGCGGTGCCCTCCAGGTCAGCAATGAGACAAGTATATGGAGTAAGCGTTGGTGGCACTCAGGCAGACTTAGCAGATGCAAAGATAAAATTCCTTTATTTGCCTACATGTTTCGGGGAAAAGCACCCCGTCCTCAGGGCTTGGACAACAATAAAAACATACACATACAACACTTAAATACACCACAGACAAAAGACATTAGTGTGAAGATTGTACTCACCTGTCCTCACGGCGCTGCCGCCCGTCCGCACATGTTGCACGCTTCCGTGTCGCTGAGCGATGACGTCACGGTGCGCCGCGGGGCAGGGAGATCGTCATGGAAACCAACAGTAATCAATTACAGGCGTCCAAAGAGCCTGTGCAAAAAACATACATAGATAAACAATACAGCACATTTAAAATACATGTAAATCATCGTATAAGGGGAGATCCTAATAACACCTAGCCAACATCAAAAACATAATAACATATTAAAATCGTCTGTTGCCAAAAAACCAGAATGATTATAATTGGCAAACGGCAATTAACCCCTACACTATACGCTGCATATAGGATTACCCAAATAATTAGTTAAACGACCCTAAAGAAAACACTGTAATCCCAGGTTTTCGTTAAGGCCACCAGGGGATAGTGTTCCCAGCTTAAAGATCCAAACAGAAACTGCTTTGAGTAATCTATCCAACACTAGACTGTTACCTAGTCATACTAGGGGTAATAATATAGGGGACCATATAGTTCGCCTTGATGTCACCAATATGGCTAAATGTAACCAAGCCCATTTCCTCAGACCTAAGATGGGGTGCTATAGGTGTCTTGGTTGTGCCACATGCAATACTTTGCAAACTGGCACTGCGTTCAACCATCCTCAAACAGGTCAGAAGATCCCTATTAGACATCGCCTTACTTGCACTACCACTCACGTAATATATTTACTTACATGTCCGTGTGGTCTTGCCTATTCTGGCAAGACCATACGACAATTTAGAGAAAGGATGGCGCTTCATAGGAGTGCCATCAAAAAAGCTTTTGAGAAGGGTACAAGTGATCAGCCTTTTGCGCGTCACTGTTTGACTGCTAAACATGGGGTGGCTAGCATTCGGGCTATCCTTATTGATCATACCCCTATTTCGTTGAGGGGTGGCAATAGGGATAGATTACTTCTACAGAAGGAGTCCCGTTGGATCTTTAAGCTGGGAACACTATCCCCTGGTGGCCTTAACGAAAACCTGGGATTACAGTGTTTTCTTTAGGGTCGTTTAACTAATTATTTGGGTAATCCTATATGCAGCGTATAGTGTAGGGGTTAATTGCCGTTTGCCAATTATAATCATTCTGTTTTTTTGGCAACAGACGATTTTAATATGTTATTATGTTTTTGATGTTGGCTAGGTGTTATTAGGATCTCCCCTTATACGATGATTTACATGTATTTTAAATGTGCTGTATTGTTTATCTATGTATGTTTTTTGCACAGGCTCTTTGGACGCCTGTAATTGATTACTGTTGGTTTCCATGACGATCTCCCTGCCCCGCGGCGCACCGTGACGTCATCGCTCAGCGACACGGAAGCGTGCAGCATGTGCGGACGGGCGGCAGCGCCGTGAGGACAGGTGAGTACAATCTTCACACTAATGTCTTTTGTCTGTGGTGTATTTAAGTGTTGTATGTGTATGTTTTTATTGTTGTCCAAGCCCTGAGGACGGGGTGCTTTTCCCCGAAACATGTAGGCAAATAAAGGAATTTTATCTTTGCATCTGCTAAGTCTGCCTGAGTGCCACCAACGCTTACTCCATATACTTGTCTCATTGCTGACCTGGAGGGCACCGCAGCAAAGGAACCTTTCCATATACAGTGGGAGTGCCGGTATGATTTTGGAATTATTGTTGGTTTGACTTCTACTGTGTGGTCTCATCCATCATGGCACCCAGTGTTTTATAAATTACTCAGGACATTGACATTGGTTTTGGCTGTACTCACCGGCAGCTTTTTAGAACTGAATCATCGGTGGTGGGGGACTGTGCTGATAATTCCTATCTCACGTCAGTGTTTATAATCCCTACCTACGTTAGTGGCTCTCTACACGATCAAGCTGCTAGTGGCATCATGGAGCAGAATTCTGATATGGATGCCACATTGGATCTAGTGCATCAGGATGCACATGAACGTCTAAGCTTCTCTGATGCAGAAGCTAATGCAATTCTTGTGGAAAGAAGGTTGGTGGATGAGACGGTGCCTAATACAAATGAGGAGCTGTACCGACAATGGTTAAAATTAAAGCAAAGGGAGTGTGACTTTTTGTATCACGGTATCACGCTATCTGACTATTACCGGAGTAATTTAATTCCCCGTGGGTTTAGGATATCCAACTCGCCGACGATAGGCCGTTACAGTGCACAATTTTGTCGCCGGTGGGTGGCAATTTTGAATAAGTGTTCGATGGACCTTATTTTGTTGGTAGTGGAGGAATCTACCCGGGAATTAAATTTGGTTAAAGAGCAGATTCAATCCTTTGAATTACAGCATAAAACAACCATTAGTGCGGACACACAGACTGATTGGATGAATAAACTGAACACCCAGATGGAAAAATATCGACAGGACCTTATACGGTTCAAAAAAGATAAACTTGCTAAAGTCCAAAGAGACTATGCACAAAGGCAGGTTTATCCTTGGCTGGGCAGTTCAAGACCTAATCATCAGCAACAATTCTCCTCTAGACGCCGACAGCAAAATTGGCGACGCAGGGAACAACCTGGTATGTCATCCTCCGCGAGTGATTCAGATATGACCTCGGCACCATCAACATCGACTGAGAGAGCGGTCCCTTTAGGACAGCCCCAGATGGGGGTCCAAGGACGCCCCAATCGCAATTCCAAAAGCGGTCGCGGCAGAGGACGAGGAGGTCCAAACAAAACCAAAGGATCATACGATCTAAGACCGCCACGTCACTAAAGGAGCTTGTCTTCAATCTTTCATCCACTCCTCTCTCCGATCAAGAATATGGCCTTTTAGCTAAAGGACTTTCCTTTGTTCCCACAACGATCCCAGACCCATTGGAATGGAAGGCTGATATTTATCGGCTAAACAGGACGTTGAAGCGAAAGGAATATTTCAATAGCAGAGCCTCTCGACAGACACCTCGGGAGGAAGCTTCTTCAGAAATACCGACCCAGCTTTGGAAATAAGCCCCTAAATCTCAATTTAACCCCCCTAGTCAAAATTCGTCGATTAGGACGTTTATCCGTATGGTAGAGTTAGAAGGTGTGCAGGCTATGAATGAGCCAGTATACCCCAATCTCACCTTTGAAGAACGTACCACACTAAAAAATTTGTCTTCTAGAACTGACATCATAATTCGGAAGGCCGATAAGGGTGGGTCTATAGTTGTTCAAGACATTGGGGCTTACATTGCTGAATGTGAACGCCAATTAAGTGATTCATCTGTATATTCCCGTCTTAACAAAGATCCTACCAAGGATTTAAAAAAAGAGTTGGATATATTCCTAAGGGAATCTAGTGGGTTGGGTATTATATCTCAAGATGCTTGTGCTGCCCTTACGGTGGACTTCCCGGTAGTACCGCTTTTTTATACCTTGCCGAAAGTACACAAGACTCTGGAGAATCCTCCAGGTCGACCTATTGTGTCAGCAAGGGGTTCGTTATATCAGCCCATTGCGGTCTACCTGGATGCCTACCTTAATCCCTGTATTCAGGCTCTGCCCTCCTTTCTAAAGGATACATCATCTCTCTTGTTACAATTACAGCAATTAGAGTCGATACCCAATAATACTCTGTTGTGTAGTGCTGATGTTACCAGCCTCTACACCTGCATCCCACATGATGCAGGTGTAGAGGCTGTAAGAGCACTTATTGAAGGTAATGCTTTATACCAGGGCCCAGAAGTGTCTTTCTTTTTGCATTTATTAAATTTGGTCTTGAAGAGAAATTACTTCATTTTTAATGGGGATTTCTATTTACAGTCATCTGGGTGTGCGATGGGATCCGCTGTGGCCCCATCGTACGCCAATGCCTTCATGTACCATCTTGAAAAGATTATGTTTTATCTTGACCCTTCTGTTAAGCCCCATGTGATTTACTACAGGCGCTATATCGATGATCTTCTGGTCTGTTGGGGTGGTTCTAGGGAGGAGTTAATCAGGTTGTGGGAACATCATAATGCATCTGAACATGTAGTGAAATTTACATATGTGATTGACGAAAAGCAAATCAATTACTTGGATGTTTCTATTACTCTTAACTCTGGTCAGCTCAGCACCTCACTTTTCGTTAAGGACACTGATAGAAATACGTTTTTGAATTTTCAAAGTTTCCATCCATTGGCACTAAAGAAAGGGTTACCGTACTCGCAATTTTTGCGAGTGCGGCGTATTACGTCAGACCCCCAGGAGACCAATAGGGCCCTCAATGAAATGCTATTGAGATTTGCACAAAGGGGGTATCCCATTAGGGAACTTGAAAAATCAAAGGCGGCAGTCCTCCGTATCCCTAGACAACAATTATTAAATCCCAGGTCTGACCAGAAAAAAACAGCAGACAGATTACCATGGGTGAGCAGATTCACTACGAGCTCAAAACGAATAGTGAGTAAGGCCAAACAACTGTGGCCCATTATACAAACAGAAACTGCTTTGAGTAATCTATCCAACACTAGACTGTTACCTAGTCATACTAGGGGTAATAATATAGGGGACCATATAGTTCGCCTTGATGTCACCAATATGGCTAAATGTAACCAAGCCCATTTCCTCAGACCTAAGATGGGGTGCTATAGGTGTCTTGGTTGTGCCACATGCAATACTTTGCAAACTGGCACTACGTTCAACCATCCTCAAACAGGTCAGAAGATCCCTATTAGACATCGCCTTACTTGCACTACCACTCACGTAATATATTTACTTACATGTCCGTGTGGTCTTGCCTATGTTGGCAAGACCATACGACAATTTAGAGAAAGGATGGCGCTTCATAGGAGTGCCATCAAAAAAGCTTTTGAGAAGGGTACAAGTGATCAGCCTTTTGCGCGTCACTGTTTGACTGCTAAACATGGGGTGGCTAGCATTCGGGCTATCCTTATTGATCATACCCCTATTTCGTTGAGGGGTGGCAATAGGGATAGATTACTTCTACAGAAGGAGTCCCGTTGGATCTTTAAGCTGGGAACACTATCCCCTGGTGGCCTTAACGAAAACCTGGGATTACAGTGTTTTCTTTAGGGTCGTTTAACTAATTATTTGGGTAATCCTATATGCAGCGTATAGTGTAGGGGTTAATTGCCGTTTGCCAATTATAATCATTCTGGTTTTTTGGCAACAGACGATTTTAATATGTTATTATGTTTTTGATGTTGGCTAGGTGTTATTAGGATCTCCCCTTATACGATGATTTACATGTATTTTAAATGTGCTGTATTGTTTATCTATGTATGTTTTTTGCACAGGCTCTTTGGACGCCTGTAATTGATTACTGTTGGTTTCCATGACGATCTCCCTGCCCCGCGGCGCACCGTGACGTCATCGCTCAGCGACACGGAAGCGTGCAGCATGTGCGGACGGGCGGCAGCGCCGTGAGGACAGGTGAGTACAATCTTCACACTAATGTCTTTTGTCTGTGGTGTATTTAAGTGTTGTATGTGTATGTTTTTATTGTTGTCCAAGCCCTGAGGACGGGGTGCTTTTCCCCGAAACATGTAGGCAAATAAAGGAATTTTATCTTTGCATCTGCTAAGTCTGCCTGAGTGCCACCAACGCTTACTCCATATACTTGTCTCATTGCTGACCTGGAGGGCACCGCAGCAAAGGAACCTTTCCATATACAGTGGGAGTGCCGGTATGATTTTGGAATTATATATGTATGTATATATAATATCACTAGTACTGCAGCCGGACAGGTAGATAATATATTTATTAGGTAATGATGACTGATGACGGACCTGCTGGACACTGTCAGCTCAGCAGCACCGCAGACTGCTACAGTAAGCTACTATACTATAGTAGTATGTACAAAGAAGAAAGAAAAAAAAAAAACCACGGGTAGGTGGTATACAATTATGGATGGACTGCCGAGTGCCGACACAGAGGTAGCTACAGCCGTGGACTAACGTACTGTGTCTGCTGCTAATATAGACTGGAAGATTGATAATGAGATGAAATCAATATATATATGTATGTATATATAATATCACTAGTACTGCAGCCGGACAGGTAGATAATATATTTATTAGGTAATGATGACTGATGACGGACCTGCTGGACACTGTCAGCTCAGCAGCACCGCAGACTGCTACAGTAAGCTACTATACTATAGTAGTATGTACAAAGAAGAAAGAAAAAAAAAAAACCACGGGTAGGTGGTATACAATTATGGATGGACTGCTGAGTGCCGACACAGAGGTAGCTACAGCCGTGGACTAACGTACTGTGTCTGCTGCTAATATAGACTGGATGATTGATAATGAGATGAAATCAATATATATATGTATGTATATATAATATCACTAGTACTGCAGCCGGACAGGTAGATAATATATTTATTAGGTAATGATGACTGATGACGGACCTGCTGGACACTGTCAGCTCAGCAGCACCGCAGACTGCTACAGTAAGCTACTATACTCTATAGTAGTATGTACAAAGAAGAAAGAAAAAAAAAACCACGGGTAGGTGGTATACAATTATGGATGGACTGCCGAGTGCCGACACAGAGGTAGCTACAGCCGTGGACTAACGTACTGTGTCTGCTGCTAATATAGACTGGATGATTGATAATGAGATGAAATCAATATATATATGTATGTATATATAATATCACTAGTACTGCAGCCGGACAGGTAGATAATATATTTATTAGGTAATGATGACTGATGACGGACCTGCTGGACACTGTCAGCTCAGCAGCACCGCAGACTGCTACAGTAAGCTACTATACTCTATAGTAGTATGTACAAAGAAGAAAGAAAAAAAAAAACCACGGGTAGGTGGTATACAATTATGGATGGACTGCCGAGTGCCGACACAGAGGTAGCTACAGCCGTGGACTAACGTACTGTGTCTGCTGCTAATATAGAGTCTAGACTGGATGATAAATTATTGATAATGAGATGAAATCAATATAATATCACTAGTACTGCAGCCGGACAGGTACTATATATATTTATTATGTAATGACTGATGACGGACCTGCTGGACACTGTCAGGTCAGCACAGCACCGCAGACTGCTACAGTAAGCTACTATAGTAGTATGTATAAAGAAGAATGAAAAAAAAAAAAACCACGGGTAGGTGGTATACAATATTATATATATATATATATATTATATACAATTATATATATATATATATATATATATATTAAACTGGTGGTGATTGATTATTAAACTGGTGGTCACTTCAGGTCACGTTGCAACTTGCAACTAGTACTCCGAGGCCTAAGCAGACAATCACAAAATATATTATTATACTGGTTGTCAGTGTGGTCACAACAATGGCAGTGTGGCACTGACTCTGGCAGCAAAAGTGTGCACTGTACGTTATATGTACTCCTGAGTCCTGCTCTCAGACTCTAACTGCTCCCCACTGTCAGTGTCTCCCCCACAAGTCAGATAATACACTTACAGTCACACTATCTAATCTATAAATATCACTTCAGCAAGTAGTATAGTAGTATACAGTATAGTAGTACTCCTCCTAATAATGCTCCCCAAAATACTGTGTCTCTCTCTTCTCTAAACGGAGAGGACGCCAGCCACGTCCTCTCCCTATGACTCTCAATGCACGTGTGAAAATGGCGGCGACGCGCGGCTCCTTATATAGAATCCAAGTCTCGCGATAGAATCCGAGCCTCGCGAGAATCCGACAGCGTGATGATGACGTTCGGGCGCGCTCGGGTTAGCCGAGCAAGGCGGGAAGATCCGAGCCTGCTCGGACCCGTGTAAAAAACCTGAAGTTCGGGCGGGTTCGGATTCAGAGGAACCGAACCCGCTCATCTCTAATTAATACCACTTTCAGACAGAAAAATCTCAAATTCCATTTTTTTTTCCGGTTTTGTGAAGCCTGGAAAAACCCAGGTTACAGTTCCTAACCCCCTTTCACACAGCACATTTAACCCGGATTATTCCTGGGTCGACCCCTTTCAGACAGAACCCGTGTCAGTCCTGCAACAGACGTGTGTCATAAGAAATGGACTGTTTTTATGGCACACAGAGATGAGGTCATGAAAAGTGGGTGGTGACTGCTCACAGCATTGCATTAACCATGGGTGACGTGTTACTGCTGAGTTACCTGGAGTACCTGAGTTCTTGCTGTTTTTTGCTGTTTCACACAGCAAATGAAAGCCTGATGCAGCTGCTTGCACTGTGCTACCTGGTGCAGTCTTATGCCAAGAGGAGAAGGGAGCAATTTCTGGCGGAGAGGGCTAATACTCAACGCCGGTATTTGGGCAGGAGGAGAGCCCTGATTTTGGGCAGCATTACATCTAACCTGAGATTTACCAGCGCGACTAATCGATCGTTGTGGACAAAAGACCGCAGGCATGGACAAGCTTTCTGGGTAACCATGGAAGCTTATCAGCCAGAGCAGTGGATGGCACACTTTCGGATGTCGCGTGGTACGTTTTACTGCCTGCTGGAACTTCTCACAGTACTCACCAGGGGAAGCACCAACTACCGCAAGACCATCGAGCCATGAAGGAGACTGGCGATTGTGTTGTGGTGGTATGAAACCCCAGGAGAATTCTGCACCATCTCCTGCTTGTTCAGTGTTGGTATATCAACGGTGTGTGTGCTAGTGAGGTAAGTGACCCAGGCATTGCTGGAAACCCTTTACCACTGCTTCATCTCCTTAACACAAGGTGCCCGGCTGGATGATACTATAAAAGGTTTCCTGCAACGTAAATATCCCCAGTGTGCTGGATCCATAGATGAGACCCACATACCCATTATTGCTCCCAGAGACAACCCAGACGATTACTATAACCGAAAAGGCTGGCACTCGATCATCCTGCAGGCTGTAGTGGACCATAAGTATTGGTAAGTAGTATGGTGTGTTTAATACCCCTTTCACACCGCAAACCCGGGTCCAACTCAGGTTGGACACGGGTCAGACCGTTTCACACTACACTTTCAAACCGGGTTATTGCAGGGTTGGCTCCTTTTAACTCAACCGAGGTCAGCAATTAAAACACCAAGGATTTAATTTTAAATGGACTCTTTTTGGCTCAGAAAGATGGGTGTCAGAAGGGGATAAAATGAGAGGGTGGGGACAGCTCACAGCATTGCAGGAATCATGGCTGACAGAGCTATGTTTTTATATACAATTGCATCTTTAACTGTTCCAGTAACATACCTCCCAACTGTCCCGATTTTCGTTTTTTGGGACTGTCCCACCCGTGGCCCGCAGTGTCCTGAGGTGGGGGGGGCACAGTGTCTATTCAAAGGTGACAGAGGGGGAGGGGGCATGCCAGCAGCTCAGAGAGTGCTGGGCATGCCCCCTCAGTGACGGTACAAGGGGGGCGTGACTCACGATCGTGACTCTGCCACAAGACCATGCCCCTTTCATATAAGCTATGCCCCCTTTTTGGGCGCACCCCAAGGTCCCTCTTTGTACTTTTAATAAGTTGGGAGGTATGCAGTAAGCTGCCTAGCAATCTCTGCCTAATTTTTAACATCTCTCATTCTTAATGCTATCTGTTCTTTCCTGTGTAGCAGGGGTCAGGCTACTGACATCATCAAGGCACACAAAGAACAGCCAATCAGTGCCGTAACTAGGCATTTTAGCGCTATGTGCAAGAAACGACATTGGCGCCCCCCCAATGTAAGATAGGGGCAGTGCACGCCGCGTGGCTTCATGGGTAAGGGGCGTGGCCACAAAATAATAGCAATTCATACTACGGTGCACAGTAGTCTCCATTATTCAAATTACGCTGCACAATAGCGCCACTACACCAGGTAAATCCCCTTTTATACATTACAGCAGACAGTGTCCCCCTTTTTACACATTACAGCAGACAGTCCCCCTTTTTACATATTACGGCAGACAGCATCCCCTTTTTACACATTACAGCAGACAGCGTCTCCCTTTTTACACATTACGGCAGACATCGTCCCCCTTTTTACACATTACGGCAGACAGCGTCCCCTTTTTACACATTACGGCAGACAGCGTCCCCTTTTTTACACATTACGGCAGACAGTGTCCACTTTTTTACACATTACAGCAGACAGCGTCCCCATTTTTACACATTACGGCAGACGGTGTCCCCCTTTATACACATTGCGGCAGCCAGTCCCCCTTTTTACACATTACGGCAGCCAGTCCCCCTTTTTACACATTGCGGCAGCCAGTCCCCCTTTTTACACATTACGGCAGCCAGTCCCCCTTTTTACACATTGCGGCAGCCAGTCCCCCTTTTTACACATTACGGCAGCCAGTCCCCCTTTTTACACATTGCGGCAGCCAGTCCCCCTTTTTACACATTACGGCAGCCAGACCCCCTTTTTACATATTGCGGCAGCCAGTCCCCCTTTTCACACATTACGGCAGCCAGTCCCCATTTTTACACATTGCGGCAGCCAGGCCCCCTTTTTACACATTATGGCAGACTGTGTCCCCCTGAGAGAGAAAGAGAGAGAGAGACATACTTACCATCTCCCCGCTGGCAGTCAGGCTCCTCGTGCAGCTCCCTCGGTGCAGGCATCGGAGAAGGAGGAGGAGGGAGGGGGACTGGAACCGCAGCAGTGCTATTTCATTGGTAGTAAGCGCCGCTGCAGCAGCCCCCTCTCCTTCCGTATTGGCTGCCCGGCGCTGCTGTGGATGCTGGGATGGAGGAACCGCATCCCAGCATCCACAGCAGCGCCGGGCAGCCAATATGGAAGGAGAGGGGGCTGCTACAGCGGCGCTTACTACCAATGAAATAGTGCTGCTGCGGCTCCAGTCCCCCTCCCTCCTCCTCCTTCTCCGCTGCCCGGCGCTGTAGCTCTTCTCCCCAGTGCGGCGGCGGCGCACGGCGCAGACTTCAGAGGCGGCATGTAATGAGTCAATTTGACTCATTACATGCCACTGGCCATGCGCCCTCAGGGCAACTGCGCTGTGTACCAAGCCCACTTGGCACACACGTAGTTACGGCCCTGCAGCCAATCAGCACTTTTACATGAATGCAGGGATGAATAACCCGTGTTGGACACTTTAGAGTGCACATTGACCTGGGTCCAACCCGTGTATAACACTGCTTTTATACCAGGGTGAAATGCAGGGTTACTCGACAGTCGACCCGGGATATTTAAAAGTGGTGCTTTTAGATTGCATCTCGACCCGGGTTGAGCTGGCTCGACCCTGCAATATCCCGGGTTATATTTGCGGTGTGAAAGGGGTACAAATGTGAGTCATATGCTGGGCCCATGATGTGTATTGTTAAACACAGGTAATATGTATACTGTTCAGTTTCACAGATGTCTTCATTGGCTAGCCGGGTCGTGCTCACGACTTCCGGGTACTTGGCAACTCTGAATTGTTCCAGGTTGCATAGGAGAACCAACATGGCTGGCTGTTCCCTAGAGAGGTAAATATATCTCCTTTGAGGGGTTATATGTTTCACAGCAGATAATAATACAATAGATTGTAATTATGGTATAGGGCTGGCCTATTACGTTGTGTAGCAGGTGTGTTAAACTATAGCTGCAGTGGAACTATACCTACCAGCATGTCGCTGCCACAAATTTTCTATTCGGGTGCTGCAACTGTGGCAGGGCATGCTGGCATGTGTAGTTCCACAACAGCTGGAGGCATGCAAGTTTGACACCGTTTGTTTCACCATGGAATATGGGGAAGGTTTGCAGTAAGGATCCTCACAGCTGTGACCCTGAAGGTGGCTATGGATGGATGGAGGGTAGGGTTAGACTGCGGAGAGGGAGGGTTATGCGGTGGGAGGGTTTAGAATACTTATCTCACCCATGTCAAGATTAGATTGTTGGTATTTCTAATTATTCCCTGTACTTTCCTGAACATTATGTATGCCACCTATACTATATATTATTTTTTTTCCCATCACAGAAATCAAAGTTTGTTGATGGGGTGGAGATCCTGGTGCACCTTATTGGAGATGCGGCATACCCTTTGAGGCGTTGGCTCATTAAGGGCTTCACACAGCATCTCCCACTCTCGTCGGAACAAGTGCATTTCACCCACACTCTCAGGTCGGCCAAGATAGTGGTGGAGAACGCCCTTGGGAGACTGAAGGGGGGCTGGCGGTGTCTACTAAAGCGCATTGACATTTCCATCACCCTGGTGCCGGATGTGGTTGCTGCTTGCTGTATCCTCCACAACTTTTGTGAGATACAGAAGGAACACTTTTTACCGAAGTGGAATGTTAAGGACACTGAACTGTGCGATGCTCTAGTAGAAGCAGAAGAAGTAGCCTATGAGGGGGAGATAAGTAGTGTCAGTGCTAAGGAAATCCGCAACACCCTCACTGCTAACTTAACTACTATGACACAGTTGAGGCAGTGGCGTCAATAGGGGAGTGCGGCCCGCAACCGGGTGTCACCCCTTGAGGGGTGACACCAAAATGCCGGCTCCTGCTCAGTGACAGGATCCGAGTGCTGCACTGTTACATTATGTGCAGCACTCGGCTCCTGTCACTATCAAGGAGTCCCCACTGCCAAAACAGCACTCTGCAGGAGGAAGACCGCACCTCCCGAACCCCCCAAGTGATGAAAAACAGGGTCAGAACGTGAAGCCCCGCCCCTCCCGTGAAGCCACACCCACTTCTGGGAAGCCACACCTCTTTTGCAGGCACCGTAGTAGTAGTAGTAGTAGTAGTAGTAGTAGTAGTAGTAGTAGTAGTAGAGGCCACAAGGGATATGTTGCAAAAAAGTTTTGTTTTTATTGTATTTAACAAAAAGTTTTGGTTTTATTGTTTCTGAAAAAGTTATGTACATGTTACCTCACATGTATCATTTTAAATATAACATCTTTACAGTTTAAAATGCTTCTTACATTTTTTAACATAAATAGGCCATAATGTGTGTAGACATTAGACATATAAATAGACTGCATAATGTGTGTAGGTAACGAGCAGGTATGGCCTGGGCACATGACAAGCCTGTAAAGTGCTGAATACACATGAACAATTTAAAATAGACAAAAGACGAAGAATAAAGATTATTTGCCACTGTAGGCCATAAAAAGAGGGCATAATGCTTGTACATTTAACCTAATGTACACCCTCATCTGTAGAAACGGCAGAGGTAATGGCCAGGTATGGGCCGGCCACTTGACAGGCCTGTAAAGTGCTGAATACACATGAACAATTTCAAAAAGACAAAAGATGAAGAATAAAGATTATCTGCCATTGTAGGCACGTAAATAGAGAGCATAATGCTTGTACATTTAACCTAACGTACACCCCCATCTGTAGAAATGGCTGAGGTAATGGCCAGGTATGGACCGGATACTTGACAGGCCTGTGAAGTGCTGAATACACATGAACAATTTCAAAAAGACAAAAGACGAAGAATAAAGATTATTTACAACTGTCTGTAAGAAGTGCCGGTTGTGTCAGTGGACGGTTGTGAGTAGTGCCATCTGGATAAGTATACTCAGTGAAAGGTGGAGGATTATTCCCTGTGCCATCTGGATAAGTATACACAGTGCCATGTGGAGGATTATTCCCTGTGCCATCTGGATAAGTATACACAGTGCCGTGTGGAGTATTATTCCCTGTGCCATGTGGACTATTATGCACAGTGGCAGGTGGACTGCTATGCACTGTACCATCAGGACTAGTCTGCTTATTGGCATGTGGATAGCTACGCGTAGTGCCGTGTGAAAAATGATTCCCTGTGCCATCTAGATAACTATGCACTGTGCCATAGTGAGTAGTATATCCTGTGTCATCTGTACTATTATGCACAGTGCCTTATGGTGTAGCATTAGGTGGATTTGAGGGGTTTGTTCCCATAAACTGCATGCCTCTGCTATGATGTTGGTAGTTGGAAAAATGACCCTCAGAATAGTGAGAAGGATACTTGATAAGGGTGTGGATGGTGCGGATTGTGAAATCTAGACACCAGACCGTTAAGAAATCACATCTGTGCCTCTCTGTTTTCCCTAGAAATGCGTTCATGCATACCCACAAGTTGCATGAGAAATGAATTTTGTAACTCTTTCTTGTTGTCAAAAAAGCGTTGGAGTCGGGCATCCTCCTGTGCCTGCATTTCAGCATCAGAATCTTGCAGCTGACTGACCAGGATTCTTGTCATTATGCGCATAGCTTGCTCCATCTTTGAAGTTTTTTTCTTCCGTTCAGGTACGTCAAAGACTAGAAATGGAGGGAAAACAATCATTTTAAAAAATAAAATAGCAGTAATGTCAGCATATATGTGCTTGAGGCCTTCTTCCTCCTGCGCACTAGCTTCACACTGCAACATATACATTTTGAGGGGTTCAGTATGGTATGCCGGCGGTCGGGCTCCCGGAGACCAACATACCGGCGCCGGGAGCCCGACCGCCGGCTTACCGACAGTGTGGCGAGCGCAAATGAGCCCCTTGCGGGCTCGCTGCGCTCGCCACGCTATGGGCATGGTGGTGCGCTGCGCGCGCCACGCTATTTTATTCTCCCTCCAGGGGGGTTGTGGATCCCCACGAGGGAGATTAAGTGTCAGTATGCCGGCTGTCGGGATTCCGGCGCCGGTATACTGTGCGCCGGGATCCCATCAGTCGGCATACTGAAGACCACCCCATTTTGAGTATTGGTCAAGACAAAGGTATCATGTATGAGTTATGGAAGTGTGCAATTGTACAAACACTGCATGCTATGCACAATGTATCCTTTCTAGAGGATAAAGCATGCTATTAGCATGCAGGTGTGGCCTATGATGTTGTTAACAGTCGTTATTACTCAAAAACAACATAATTGTGGAATAAGGCCCAAACTATATACTGGAATTAAATAAAACAAAAATCTTAAGTGTGTGTAAAATAAAACAAAAACAACTTACTGTTCCTATGCAACTTTGGGGTCTCACTCTGCGCAGAAGTCGGTGTCCCAGCCGGAGTCACTGTGCTGCTTCCACTGGCATCGACCTTAATAGTATTGGTGACTGGGACCCCCACTGCAGCCATCGGATCGGTGTCACTGATCCCAGTGATGTCATCACAGAACATTGGTGGCGTCGGTGGAATAGATTGGCTGTTCTCCGGGGTAGCGCTTCATGAGGACGCACAACTGGACGATGAAATGGCAATGGGATTAACCAGTGCAGAATTGCCAAAAACTTCATTGCACTGATCATAGTAAACTCACTCCATTCTAGCAGCACCACTTTTCCTCCTGTTGTTGTCGTGAACTTTGTTGTAGTATTTTCTGAGAGCTTTCAATTTATTCACTACCTGCTGCTATGTGCGCTCAGTCCCCCTTGAGGTAAGTATCTTGGCAATGTTGGTGTACACTGTGGTGTCCTTCACTGTCCCAGTGATCTGGTTCCGGATCTCCTCCTCCCCTCTAACAGAAAGCAGCTCTCTGATCTCTTCCTCCTTCCAGTGCCCATGCTGTCTCTCTCATCCGTCTCCCCTGCAGCACAGTTGTGACCTCAGATGCCAGCACCAGTGCCACGCCCACTCAGAGAGACCCTGCTGCTCAGCCAATCGCCAGTACCCGACAGCTCAGCCAATAAGCGCTGTTATCCGCAACCCGTTTCTAAAATACTGGGTCAAACCCTTTCAGACAGCCGGCAACCCGTGTATGATCCGGAAAAAACCCAGATAGAAACCAGGGTTGAAGTCCCGGGAATTCAGTACCGTGTTGATCCTTTCAGACAGAAAAAAAATCCCAGGTCGACCCTTCCCTAGGTGGGAAATTACCGTGTTCTTTTCTCTGTATGAAAGTGGTATAATTTTCCTCTAAATACATAGAAGCACACACAGAGCCCAATATTAAGGACAATTTTGTATTTATACAACTTTGTGAACACATTTTTTACCATGAAAATATTAAAGAAATCGTGATATTTCACTTGCACAAATGCGTAAGAGACCATGCACGGTGGTCCTCTGTTATGAGCCTCTTTCTCTAATAGGAGGCACGAGGCATGGGTGTCTCAGAATATTACAATGATCAATATGATATTTAAGACTGATTATGATAGAGGCTGAGAATGTGGTAATCTCAGAAAAGGAGCAATCAAGCACTATGGTGGTGATAAAGTTTTCCTTGATGCAAAGTATTGCAGTGCATGGAGTTACCTCCTACACTCTGCCAATGTGCGATATGCTCATAGTGAAGGACAGGGAAACAAAGGTGACAACATAAAGAGCAGTATATATATATATATATATATATATACTGTACACTTTTTTGAGTCAAGTTACACAGAAGCATGATCGGAACACCAACTTTCAGTGCGCCAAGTTTCAAGCGTCTGCTTTTACCTTTATTGCTCCTCTCCCTGATGTCACATCAAGATCATACTGTACATACCAGATTTTTTGTATATCACTAAGCTAAACCATAGTGAAAACACAATCCAAATTCATACAGTAGTTTTTGTGTTATGCCTAAACTAATAGACAAAAATTCTGAAAAACTAAAAAATATCTCCATACTTTAGTTAAAAAACAGTCCCTACAGGTATATTTCGCCCCCCAAAAATGCTATGTACAGACACAACAACCCTTACAGTTTTATTATATGTATAGATGTGTACTGTATATTGATTTTAGTAAGTAATAGATACATTAAAGCATTGCACTTTGGAGCTTCAGTAATTCCACATAGTCTGCTAGATAGAGAATTAATTTATTCATCCAATGGGAGGATTTTTAATTATGGTTAATGAAAAATATTTTTTTATTACAGGATGTGGTTCTCATAATTTTTTCAGTCATATACTGTACAAATGATTTAATACATTTACCTATGATAGTAATCACCTGTTCCCACTAAGGAATAAAGAAAATCTAAACTTCATGTGCACTCAAGGATCAGAGTTCATGACAGACCACGGTTGAAAAGTTCTTGTAACTATGGGCCTGAATCATGTTTTTACGTAAAGCAAATTATCAGGCAACTGGGCAAAACCATGTTGCGATGCAGGTGGGGCAGATGTAACATGTGTACAGAGAGTTAGATTTGGGTGGGGTGTGTTCAAACTGAAATCTAAATTGCAGTGTAAAATAAAGCAGCCAGTATTTACCATGCACAGAAAAAATATTACCCACCCAAATCCAAATCTCTCTGCACGTTACATCTGCCCCAACTGCAGTGCAACATGGTTTTGCCCAGTTGCTTGATAATTTGCTTTACTTACAAATATGAATCAGGCATTATATACCAACCCAAGTAAATAAGAGATTAATTGGATGTCAAGTTATGCAAGTTATTCTTATTTAATATTGCTATGGATTTGAATATTTCTTGACCTCTATCCCCAACAAACGAACCAGTGATCATCTAAGACGGTGGACATATAACAGTCAGTCAGAACCGTATTTTTTTTGAAGTTCAAAGCTTTCATTTTCAAATAAGATCAAGGACGTGCCCTATCTATTTTTGAGCTGTCACAGTTTGAAATGCAAGCAGTGGGAATCAAAGAAAATAATTGGTACAGTGTTCTTAGTGAATTTGTAATATGGCTGGGATTTAGTGATCTAGTTGATATCTGAGCTGTATTTAGAAAATTAAATTAGTTTTATTCATGGCCATAGTTCTGGACTAGTGTCCTCATGCTGGTAAGTAAAAATGGATGAGATAAAACAATCTAGGTATGAGAACACAGACTGTATGTGTGGTCTTAAGGTCAAAACCAAGATTTATATGGAAATGAAAAGTTTACAAAAAGCTAAAACAGGAATGTCACTGAAACATATCTAAAAGTAGATGACACTGTTAGAAAATTACAGAACTGTAAAAAAAAGATAACAGTTCAATTCTCACAACATATAACCTCAAAGTAAATATTCTGTGCTCTAGACACAGCTATAGCTGCATATTTATATATATATATATATATATATAGAGAGAGAGAGAGAGAGAGAGAGAGAGAGAGAGAGAGAGAAAGAGAGTGCTTCACCACAAACAATTTAACTCTCTTGAATTATATAAAATTGTTTTTGTTAAAAACATCATCTTATTAATGTTATTATCCCCCTCATCATGTTGCACATTTACAACTTCCAAAGTAGCATCCTCAATGCAAAGGGTTCAGAAATGATGGAAGGAGGCTTCTCTAGAATTAGTGTCAGAATCAGAAATGTCAGACTCACACATAGCACTCGTGGATACCATAAGACCGTCCTCATGAATCTGTGAAGTTTGCAAACACACAGTTTGTACTTCAGCCCTAGGCTGGGTACACACCTGCACGACAGCAATGGTGTCGATAGTCTGGGCAATTACCGTTCACCCTAGACCATCACGGATTTCCCATAAATGATTTAATGAACGATGGAACGATCTCTTATTCCATCCTTCATTGAACTTCACCGAGTCGCACATGATATCTTCTGACTGGCCGTGCAGAACGGACAGCCAGAATATGTTGCATGCAAACTGTGGGAGCACGCAATCAAGCAAACACATCAGACGATGTACATAATTTCTTGTTCCAATATGGCAAATCATGCTGATGTCATCCTGATGTGTACCTGCCCTAAGTGTTAGTTTTGTGCACTGATTTGCCTGTTTTTGAGGTGACAAATCTAGACTTGGAGCAAAAAGATGGGTGCATGGGAGGAAACAGAAGATGCCTTACTGTGCATGGCCCTGGCTTTTGCAATAGGCATTCTAGTGAATGAAAGAGCAGCAGCAGGACGACAACTCCCAAATAAAGGCCATGGTCTGAGCCTTTCCTTGCCACTGCGTGTGGTGTATGGCATGTTGGCAGTTTAAGTTTTTCAGCAGTAACTTTTCCCTTCACAGTTCAAAATTATGTTTTCTTAAAGATTATCAAACATTGCTTAGATTTGGAGTGCCCTTTCCTATACCTTCTTCTTACCGCTTGACCTCTTTTAAAAATAGATGTTGAAGAGGTACTATAACTTCTAGAACTAGTACCATGTTGCTCCTGTTCTTCTATAGATTGATTTACTCCAGGATAGGAGTAAACCTACTGTACTTAAACTTGTAACAGCCACCACACCAAGTGAACTTACAAAGTGATAGGGATATGAGGGACTGTTACCTTTATCATGCAGATTTATTAAAAAACTTGAGAATTGTTTTTAACCAGAAAACATTTCTTATTTCAGCTCTTATTATTTTGGGGTGCAGCTGATGGAGCATCAACATACAGTAAATATAATATGTGACAACCTGCTGGCAGATATCCACTGTCAACAAACAAGCACAATCTTTCATGGAAATATATCTATATCTATATATATATAAATGTGAAAGCCCTCACTCACTCACTCACTCACTCACTCACTCACTCACTCACTGACTCACTGACTCATCACTAATTCTCTTACTTCCCGATATGTTAGGAAGATGAAATGTAACATAGGTATTCTGCAGGTGGGAAATAGGAAAACTACATAATTAGAATTTTAACAAACTTCCCGTAAGGGGATGAACAGGGGGTTGACATAATGATGTCATTACTGATGTGTGGCTTATGTTGCAGGCTTATGTTGCAGGAACAATAACGCTCAAAAGGACAATCTGATCAAAATTTGGATTGCACCTCCAGTGTGTAGAATTTAAAAAAACTCAATACTAATTCTCTTACTTCCTGATATGTTAGGAAGATGAAATTTAACATAGGTATTCTGCAGGTGGGAAGTAGGAAAACGACGTAATTAGAATTTGAAAAAACCACTCCTAAGGGGATGAAAAGGGAGTTGACATAATAACATCATTACTGATGCGTGGCTTGCATTGCTTGAAGGATAGTCCCCAACCGGACAATCAGATGAAAATTTGGATTGCACCTCCAGTGTGTGGAATTTAATAAACTACAAAAATTGTCCTGTCACCATTTACTGTATCATCTACGGGTGCTCCTCTGGTAACGCCAAGAACTACGGATTAATATATACTTACATTAAGACATCCCAAATTTACCGCTCTATAGACTTACCAAATTTTTAACACTCATTTATATTTACAACCGTGAAAATCAGAAACTCACGTGCAAAGAACGGATAGAACAGCTACTATATAGGGAAGCAGTTAATTTCCTGGCTGTCAGGATCCCAGTGGTCAGGATACCGACACCAGAATCCCGACAGCCAAGGGAAAGCCACCGGACGATATCCCACCCAGGGCCCGGAATCCCCACTTGGGAGGTAGTCCACGCCACCCCCCGAGGGAGAATAAGTTAGTGTGGCGAACAAAGCTCACCACTGTGTCCGAAGCATGTTGGGATTCCAACGTCGGTCTTATGACTGCCGGGATCTCATACTGAATCCAGTATTATATATATATATATATATATATATATATATACATATATACTGTAGTGGTAATCAATTAGCTCAGTGATATCATTCAGGAGCTTGAAACGGAGGGGTATTTCTAAGCAAGAAAAAAAAGGCATTTTGTTTCCCCCGGCACCCTGAATAATAACAGTAACCAGATTTAAATCCCACACAATATTAGAATTCAGAGATCTCTGTTACATATATTTGCACAAATGTATGAAAAAGCCCCAAAGCCACATCAAGGTGTCTCTGCATATTTGGGGTCGCTAGCGCTATATCTAGGTGTAGGGTGTGGCACCCCAAATGTATTTATTTATTATTATTTATTTATTAGCAGTTTCTTATATAGCACAGCATATTCCATTGCGCTTTACAATTAGAACAACAGTTATAGAACAAAACTGGGCAAAGACAGACAAACATAGAGGTAGGAGGGTCCTGTTCGCAAGCTTACAATCTATAGGGAAATAGGCATTGATACACAAGGATAGATGCTACCTGTTACATAATGGACCAACAGATTGCTAGGTTCTTAATGGGTTGTATGATATAATCACCCAGCAATGTTGGAAGACAAAATGTGAGGTTATGTGGACAGTACAGAGAGGATGTAACTGGATAGGGAAGCATTGAAGGTTATGTGGGTGGGTCTGGAATTTGGTAGGCTCGTCTGAAGAGATGAGTTTTCAGGGAACATTTAAAGGTTTGGAGATTAGAGGAAAGCCTTATTGTGCGTGGGAGGGCATTCCACACGCACAATAAGGAGAGAGATATTTTGTGATGAGTGAGGAGATGTATGATGGTGCAGTTTGGTTAATAGCCTTGTATGTAAGTAAAAGTATTTTATATTTAACATGGTAGAATACCGGTAACCAATGGAGGGACTAACAGAGCGGATCAGCAGAAGAAGAACATCTGGCGATTAAGATTAGCCTCGCATCTGCATTTAAAATGGATTGTAGTGGTGAGAGCCTATGTTTGGGAAGACCAGTAAGGAGACTATTACAATAATCAATGCGGGAGATGATGAGTGCATGGATTAGAGATTTTGCAGTGTCTTGTGTAAGATAAGGGCGTATTTTGGATATGTTTTAAGGTGCATGTAACATGACTTAGAAACAGTTTGCATGTGTGGAACAAAGGACAGTTCAGAGTCAAGGGTGACACCAAGGCAGCGAGCTTGTGGGGTAGGGTGGATAATTGCATTGTCAACAGTTATGGAGATACCCCAAAGCACCAGCATAAGCCAGAAAGCCCAGGGCAGCATACCAGTGAAAAAACTATAGTGTTAATAAATTAGTGTTAGGAAGCTGAAGCTATAAAGGTGATACAAAAATGAGATGTAATTAAAATGGAGAAATTCTGTTAAATAAATTAGAATGTGAAAAGTGTTAATAGAATGTAAAGGTATGCCACCCTAAAGCCATCCAGCTCGGCCAGTCCTGAGGCACCACACCCCACACCTCCATAACCCCAATCTGGGTCTATGATTAACCAGCAAAGAGACACATGATAATGGCTCCTTACTTAATATATATATATATATATATATATATATATATATATACAGGGCCAGATTCAACGTTGCATGTAATTCTGTCTCCGTACGGATCTCACAGTTTTTAGAAGACCATGCATGCATGTATGTCCAACTTACAGCATTTCAGAGTTGCATGGACCTGAGAGTCATCTAATTGGCAATAGGACTTTTGCATGTAGGATACAGTATGTGACTTGAGGATGTGTCACTGGTGTGCTGATGGAAAGGAAAGCTGTTTGGAGGTGAGTGTATGCATAGATCTAGACACTCTCAGTTGGATCTCCTGCATCGAGAATAGGAGTGTGCAGTTGATGATGATGATGATGATTACTGCTTTAACCAGCTTATAGCTTGGGGATGGTGCAGTCAAAAGGTGGAATTCCTCAACTATTTCCAAAAACAGAAAGTGGCCATGAATCATGCTGAATAGGGACCACACTATGGGGTAAAAAAATTGCTTACACATACTGAAAAAATAAGGAACTGCAAAACTGAAAAACTCTGTTGATCCTAACAAAATTGTTTTTGGACTAAAATGGGTATAATTACTAAATATTAATTTTGGTTGATTTTTGGCTTTCTATCAATTTTTCTGTAAATTAGTGATTTGCTAAGGGAAAAATAATCTGAAAACTGATTTGCAATAAAGGAAAAAAGAATACCAGATAAAAATGTATGTTTTCACATAGGAACCACTAAAATTAAAGATTTAATAACAGTCAACCAAAAATCGCCCACGAAAAAATAAAAAGAAAGAAAATTTTAAAAAATCAACCACAATATACACAACGGATGTCATACCTCTTTTAGTAAGTGCTAAAGGAGTTATGGCTCATTCTGAAAAAGAGCCATTAATAATCCCCAAGCACAGCGCTCCAGACAAATGTATCTGAAATGCTGCTTAGCCACACCTTTGAGGGTGTCTATTCTTAATCATGATCTTACTTCAAACTCTACAGTTAATGTAGTGGCATCTTTCACTGATACAAAGAAAAGCCCTGCACCTTTTCCAAATTTTCCTTTACATAATTCTCAGTTGTAATAGACTAATTTTAATTGTCAAATGAATAAGGTTCCCTAAGGTTTCTGTTGTTAAACGTTTGGATAATGCCAATTTAATTTAGCTACATAATGCTGGGTCATTCCAATTACAGTCTGCGCCCCAAAGTCTTAACTAAAATAATATTTTTGAAAAGTTCAAAGACCCTGTTGAAGAAAATACAAATGGGTCTCAACGGAAATGACCTGGTTGAGTGGTCATGCAGAAGACCAAGGGGGAAATGTATAGAATCCAAGTTTGCTGAGGTCTGGGATTTTGGCCGGGATTGCACGTACTTTTTAAAGCAGCAGGACTGTTCCTTTTGTAAAGTGGTGATTGGGAGGTATATAAAGTAAGGGAAGGAAACAGGAAAAAAGCTACTAACTTAAACAAAAAAGTATTTTGTATTTGATATTGGGCAGAACTACATCAAATACATTTTTCCCAAACACAAACGGAAAGTGTAATTCACATGTTAATAATTTTGTCTCTGATCAAATAACTTTAGCGCCAACCAAATATATACAGTACTGTATATAATGATCGTTAGCGCCATACAAAATACATTATTATAATATTTAATGTACAATCATTTAATTAAACTAGCACGAATAAGTTAACAGACTCGTGTTCCAAAAGGAATCCAAAAAGAGTGGATAATTTTCACATAAGTACGCTATGCTTGTTTGCCAGCATTGTATAAAGAGATTATAAGCATTAACCTCCAGCCCCTTTTCAGCAGTAATCATAATGTTTACAGATTTGCATGGATAATTTTGAAACCTCTAATACTAATTCCCCACTTGGTGCTGAATAGATGGATTCCTGTTATGTTAGAATAAGTACTGCGTTCAGGTAGCGATAATGTACTTGTTATCCTACTGTTTAAGTAGGTACTTTGCATATAAATTAAAATGAGCAGAAATACATAAATACACGCTGTAAGGCAAACATTTATGGTACCAGATTTTCTTTTATTTCATATGTAATTTAGCATTCATAATTTAACAAATTTACTATTGATAAACTTACATTATTAAAAATATTTATTTTTTGAGCCAAAATAAAGTTTCTGGGGGCCATTTATAAAACTAAAAGAGAAACCAAATATACACATGGGGCTTGATACTGAGTTGGATTGAAACCCAGTTTATTAATAAAAAGCAAACTGTTGGTTGTTTCTTACTTGACTGAGTTCGCCATTACAACTTTCTCTGCCAGTGTATTCCATATTCATATTGCCCTTACAGTGAAGAATTCCTTCCTGCACTGAATATGAAATTTCCTCACCTCAAGCCTTAGCGGGTGTCCACGCCTTTTGTGTAGAGGTCTCTTAGTAAATAACTCACATGATAGCTCATATTGCCCCTTTATATATTTGTAAATATTAATCATATCTCCTCTTAGTCGTCTCATTTCTAGTGTATACATATCTAACATAGAAAGCCTCTCCTCATAGTCCAGTGTCTCCAACCCCTTAATCAATTTGGTCGCTCGCCTCTGAACCTTTTCAAGCTCGGATATGTCTCTTTTATAGTGTGGTGCCCAGAACTGTTCACAATACTCAAGATGTAGCCATACCAATGATTTGTACAGTGGCAAGATCCCTCGTCTCAATTACCCTTTTAATGCATGCTAACACCTTATTTGCCTTTGTTGCTGTACTTTGACATTGTGTGTTGCTGCTAAATCTACTATCAATGAGCACCCCCAAATCCTTTTCTAATACAGTTTCCCCTATTTTTTCCCGATTTAATTGGTAGGTTGCATGTTTATTCTTAGTCCCAAAATGCATAACTTTACATTTTTCCACATTGAACCTCATACACCATTTCATTGCCCAAATAAATCGCTCTGACGAGACTCCATATCCACATCAGACTTGATTACCCTACATATTTTAGTATCGTTTGCAAAAATTTACACTGTTCTTTCTAGTCCTTCTCTTAAATCATTAATAAATATATTAAACAATAGTGGCCCCAGCACAGAACCGTGCAGTATTCCACTAATTACTTTAGCCCAGGTGGAAAACATCCCATTAATTACCACTCACTGTTCCCTGTTACCAAGCCAATTACCCATGTACAAATAGTGTCTCCTATTCTGAGCTCCCTTAATTTGAAAGTCAGGTACTTTGTCGAAAGCTTTTGCAAAATCTAGATAAACCACATGAACAGCATTACCCTGGTAGAGATTGTCACTTACTATCTCATAGAAGCTAATCAAATTAGTTTGGCATTACCTATTTCTCACAAAACCATGCTGGTTCTTATCAATAGCATGGGAGTTCTCCAAGTAATCATGTATGCTGTCCCTTAGTATATGTTCCAATAGTTTCCCCACTATTGATGTCAGACTAACTGGTCTATAGTTACCAGAATGACATTTAATACCCTTTTTAAATATTGGGACTACATCTGCTATACGCCAGTCCCTTGGTACCATGCCTGATCTAAGTGACTCAGTGAAAATCAGATACAGTGGCCTTGCTATTTCAGCATTTAGCTTCATCAGAACCCTAGGATGTAGACCATCTGGATCAGTAGATATATTAGTCTTGATTTTTTTAATCGTTCATGGACTACTTCCTCAGACAGATAAGTATTAAGCAATGGGCCTTTATCAATACTATTTTTATTGTTACTCACTGATCCCACAATCTGGTCCTCAGATTATTCTTTGTCGTCATTTATTAGGAATCCCAGTTCACTTTTAATGGTCCTATATTCTCTTTTTTTAGCCTCTTACCATTTATGTACTTAAAGAATTTTTTAGAGTTAGTTTTTCTCTCCTTAGCAGTTTGCATTTCGTTTTCTATTTTAGCTGCTCTGATTTCCTTTTTGCATTTTTTGTTACATTCCTTGTAGTACTGGAATGACTCTGCCTTCCTGTCTGATTTGAAAGCTTTGAATGCTTGCCTCTTTTTATCTATTTCTTCCTTTACCTTTTTGTTTAACCACATTGGTTTGAATTTAATACTCTTATTTTTTACTGCCCAATTGGATGCACTTATGGGTATATTTGTCTAGCTTCGTTGTAAAAACATCCCACATTTCAGTAGTGTTCTTTCCCTGAAACAAGGTTCCCCAATCTATGTCCTTTAGTGTGTGTTTCAGCATGTTAAAATTAGCTTTTTTAAAGTTAAGAGCCTTAGTTGTACCCTTTGAGTGCTGCTTTTGAATGCTAATGTTGAATATGATCATATTATGATTATGATCACTGTTACCCAAGGTTTCGCCTACTGCGGTATTTGCTATTATCTCCATGTTGTTAATTAGTACCAGGTCCAGTATAGTCCCAACTCTGGTTGATTCCTCGACTATTTGTGACAAGTAGTTATCCTTTAGCATATTTAAGAACCTTTTACCCCTAGCTGTGTTACATGATTCGCTGGCCCAATTTATGTCTGGATAATTAAAGTCCCCAATGATTAGGATCTCCCCCAGCCCTGTAGCCTTCTCAATTTGCATCAAGAGTTGCAATTCCTCAGTCACACTAATATCAGGCGGTTTATAACATGTCCCTATTTAAAAAAAAAATATTTCTTTTTTTTCTCATAGAAATTTCAACCCATAATGTCTCCACAATATCTCCAGTTCCTTCATAAATACCCTCCTTTAAGTATGGTTTTAGAAATGGTTTAACATAAAGACATAGCCCTGTCTCACCTGAAAAGAGTATAACCCTTCAAGTTAGCTACCCAATTGTGGGAATCATCCCACCATGTCTCCGTGATACCTATAATATCGTATTGTTTCTTGATTATGAGCCTGTATAATTCCCCATTTTGCCTGAAAGGCTTCTTGCATTTGCAAGCATACATTTTAGGTTAGTAAAGCTTCTAATATAAACAAGAGACCTTATTCAGAGGTGCATTCACTACTGCGACTTCAGATGCACTGTACTTTATACTAATGACTCAGCTGCTATCTCGTGTACAGAGACACCCACCCAGATTCACTGGTTACGTGCAAACAACGCAACATCGGGAATAGTGGTCGCACCATTGAACTTCTAAGCAACCCTACAAGTTCTCAGAATGTCCGTCTCTAGTAAGACACTGGGACCATGAATGAACTTGCAGCGGCTGACTAAAGATGAATACACACTAGACGACATTGCTCTGAGGGACGTCATCTAGTGTTTCCCCTCCCGGGTCCGGGTGGTCGGCGTCCGGTCATACACACTGAGCGATATGACCATTCATATCGCTCAGTGATATCACGCAGCAGCCGGGCCATGCAGGCAGTTTCTGAATGTCAGTCCAAATTAAGCATGTATGCACCACATACCACATACATACATACATACATACATACATGTTAACAACCCGTGGTGCCGCGCATCGGTTGTCATCGCCTGCATAGTGCATACACGTCGCTCAGGAAGGATGAAAATTAGAAATGCTGTTTATTTTATCGGCAAGTGTGTATGCACCTTAAGACAGGCCCAGAAAATGGTGACAACTCCCCCAAACAGTCAATAACTGTCACTCACTGTCAATGGACGCGAGTGCATATTACTGCTGTGGAACATGCTCAGTGGCCAAAAATCGTTCCACTGCATCCAACATCAATATTGCATCCACCTTTGAATCGGGACCAAGCAGTCGTGTTGCCTATAGCGACCAATCAGATTCTACTATAGAAATCATTCTATCTTGCATTCTACAAAATGATAGACTTGTTTGTTTTAGAAGTTTTTGTAAATCTATGCCTGGGACTTTATTTCAATAATCACAGTTGTTCTTTTTTACTATTTTAATTGCAATAGTTTATGTGTGCATATAAATGTGCTTTGTTACTTACAATCGAATGTCCGGTTCTGAATATGACTGGTCAGCTCCTTCCATCAAAAGATGCAATTATATGCTTCCTTGCAAGAGTCATCATTCTAGAAACTTTGCTCATAGGGCCTAACTCAAAGAAGTATGCAAAGCCAATGAAGTCTGTACATCGCTAATGTTTGCCGGTCTGTACATGTGCAGATCTGTATCTGTGATATCAGCCTCAGTGGCAGCATATCAATCATTTGGTGTGGGGAAGGGCGATCTTCTGAGCAACCCTACGGTGTCTCAGAATGTCCATCTCTACGAAAACATCAGGACCAGTCCAATTGCAAATGGATTTGCAGTGGCTGACTATGACACACTCAGAAAACAGTGGTGACAAGATCAGATAATGGTGACACACTTGTGGTTTTATAGCCACTCCCTGTTATCTCTCTCAGTCACTACCTGTCATTCACTTTTCAAATAAATTCTCACTGGATCCACTACATCCGCCATTGGCCAGCGTTACAGAAAATCAGGGACGTGCAGTCAGGGGAGGCAGGGGAGGCAGTGCCTCCCCTGTGATTAATTATTAAAATAATATAAAGAAAATACTTATGACACATATTCTGTGTCATAGGTATCTTCTTTAGTTAATTCTAATAATTTTTCTGGCTTAAATGCATTTGGGAGGCACTGATAGCAGTGCCTCCCGTACATAATGGAAATGGGGACAGAGCGGGGGGCGCGGCCAAGCACTGGGCTGTAAGCGTATTCAAAAAGATGCTGAAAGCGGCACTGAAAAAAGTGCCTCGCTGACAGGGACACCACCCCCATGTCAGCGAGGCACCTGTGATTGGACAGCGGATCCAGTGCTGGATCCGCTGTCCAATCACCCACACGCAGCGCTGGAGGCGGCGGGTCCCGGCGGTGAGTGGCGTTGGAGGTAGCCGGAAGCAGCAGTGGCCCAGCAGTGTGTGCGGCTCTCCCCCGACCTCCTCCGCCGGCTTCGTCCTTCCGTTGACAGGAGCAGCGGTATGCGACTCTCCCCTGTGCGGCTCTCCCCCGTCCTCCCCCGCCGGCTCCGTCCTCTCGGTTCACAGCCAGCAGCAGCAGGTTAGTCAGTCTCTCTCTCTCTCTCTCCCTCCCCCCTGTGGATTTGTAAGTATAATGTTCATTTTTACAGGTACCCCTATTGGATTCTACTGGACAAGTGGACGTGATTGGCGTGGGATGTAGGTAAGTAATCTCTATCATTTTTACAGGTACCCCTATTGGATTCTACATGGACAAGTGGACATGATTGGCGTGAGATGTAGGTAAGTAATCTCTCTCATTTTTACAGGTACCCCTATTGGATTCTACATGGACAAGTGGACGTGACCGGCGTGGGATGTAGGTAAGTATGTGTGAGTGTGTAAGTGTGTTTTAATTAATTTTTACTTTCACGGTGTGTGAGTTGTGTTTTTATTTGGGTATTTTTTTGTTGTAGAACTACAGGTACCAGCAGGCCCATTATTACCCCGCATGCTGTTACTTGAGGTTCTCCAAGTACCAGCAAGCAGGGGAGGCTTGCTGGGCCTTGTAGTTCCACAACAAAAAACAATATTCTTTTTTTTACACACATGGCTATCAGCCCGGCACCCACAGCCCAGGGGTGCAGGGGACAGCCTCGGGCTTTACCCCTGGCCCTTGGGTGCCTGGAGGGGGTGGAACCCCTTGATTTAAGGCGTCCCCACTCCTCCAGGAAACCACGGCCAGGGGTGACTAGTTGGGGGGTAATGCCATGGCCACAGGGACCTACATAAATGTGTCCCCCGGCTGTGGCATTATGTCCCTGGCTAGTGGAGCCCGGTGCTGGCTAAAAATACGGGAGACCCCTACATCTTTTGTCCCCTGTATTTTTGGAACCAAGACCGGACTAAGAGCCCGGTGCTGGTTGTCTAAATACGGGGAACCCCTGTCCAATTTTTTCCCCCAGTATTTAAACAACCAGGACCGGTTCAAAGAGCCCGAGGCTGGTTATACTTAGGAGGGGGGACCTCACGCATTTTTTTTTAAATCCATTCAGACCCTTCTCCATTAAGTTAATAGAAGCCCTGGACAACAAAATTGCATTCATGTCCTCCTCCCACTCCAGTCCCAAACACTAATTTTTTTTCTATAAAAAATAAGATTTTACTCACTGGTAAATCTATTTCTCGTAGTCCGTAGTGGATGCTGGGACTCCGTAAGGACCATGGGGATTAGCGGCTCCGCAGGAGACTGGGCACAACTAAAGAAAGCTTTAGGACTACCTGGTGTGCACTGGCTCCTCCCACTAAGACCCTCCTCCAGAACTCAGTTAGGATACTGTGCCCGGAAGAGCTGACACAAATAGGAAGGATTTTGAATCCCGGGTAAGACTCATACCAGCCACACCAATCATACCGTATAACTCGTGATACTATACCCAGTTAACAGTATGAAATATAACTGAGCCTCTCAACAGATGGCTCAACAATAACCCTTTAGTTAGGCAATAACTATAAACAAGTATTGCAGACAATCCGCACTTGGGATGGGCGCCCAGCATCCACTACGGACTACGAGAAATAGATTTACCGGTGAGTAAAATCTTATTTTCTCTGACGTCTTAAGTGGATGCTGGGACTCCGTAAGGACCATGGGGATTATACCAAAGCTCCCAAACGGGCGGGAGAGTGCGGATGACTCTGCAGCACCGAATGAGCAAACTCTAGGTCCTCCTCAGCCAGGGTATCAAACTTGTAGACTGTTGCAAAAATGTTTGAACCCGACCAAGTAACAGCTTTGCAAAGTTGTAAAGCCGAGACCCCTCGGGCAGCCGCCCAAGAAGAGCCAACTTTCCTCGTGGAATGGGCTTTTACAGATTTAGGGTGCGGCAGTCCAGCCGCAGCATGTGCAAGTTGAATCGTGCTACAGATCCAGCGAGCAATAGTCTGCTTAGAAGCAGGAGCACCCAGCTTGTTGGGTGCATACAGGATAAATAGCGAGTCAGCTTTCCTGACTCCAGCCGTCCTGGAAACATATACTTTTCATGGCCCTGACTGCGTCCAGTAACTTGGAATCCTCCAAGTCCCAAGTAGCCGCAGGCACCACAATAGGTTGGTTCACATGAAAAACTGATACCACCTTAGGAAGGAATTGGGAACGAGTCCTCAATTCCGCCTTATCCATATAAAATACAGATAAGGGCTTTTGTATGACAAAGCCGCCAATTCTGATACACGCCTGGCCGACGCCACGGCCCACAGCATGACCACTTTCCACGTGAGGTATTGTAGCTCCACGGATTTAAGTGGCTCAACCCAAAGCGACTTCAGGAAATCCAACACCACGTTGAGATCCCACGGTGCCACTTGAGGCACAAACGGGGGCTGACTATGCAGCACTCCCTTAACAAAAGTCCGAACTTCAGGCAGTGAAGCCAGTTCTATTTTGGAAGAAAATCGATAGAGCCGAAATCTGGACCTTCATGGAACCCAATTTTAGGCCCATAGTCACCTCTGACTGTAGGAAGTGCAGAAATCGACCTAGCTGAAATTTCTCCTTTGGGGTCTTCCTGGCCTCACAGCACGCAACATATTTCCACCATATGCGGTGATAATGGTTTGCGTTCACTTCTTTCCTAGCTTTAAATAGCGTAGGGATAACTTCCTCCGGAATGCCCTTTTCCTTCAGGATCCGGCGTTCAACCGCCATGCCGTCAAACGCAGCCGCGGTACGTCTTGGAACAGACAGGCCCCCTGCTGCAGCAGGTCCTGTCTGAGCGGCAGAGGCCATGGGTCCTCTGAGATCATTTCTTGGAGTTCTGGTTACCAAGCTCTTCTTGGCCAACCCGGAACAATGAGTATAGTTCTTACTCCTCTCCTTCTTATTATTCTCATTACCCTGGGTAAGAGAGGCAGAGAAGGGAACACATACACCGACTGGTACACCCACGGTGTTACCAGAGCGTCCACAGCTATCGCCTAAGGGTCCCTTGACCTGGCGCAATATCTTTGTAGCTTTTTGTTGAGGCGGGACGCCATCATGTCCACCTGTGGCCTTTTCCAACGGTGTACAATCATTTGGAAAACTTCTGGATGAAGTCCCCACTCTCCCGGGCGGAGGTCGTGTCTTCTGAGAAAGTCTGCTTCTCAGTTGTCCACTCCGGGAATGAACACTGCTGACAGTGCTAACACATGATTTTCCGCCCATCGGAGAATCCTTGTGGCTTCTGCCATCGCCATTCTGCTTCTTGTGCCGCCCTGTCGGTTTACATGAGCGACCGCCGTGATGTTGTCTGACTGGATCAGCACCGGCCGGTGTTGAAGTAGGGGTCTAGCCTGACTTAGGGCATTGTAAAAGGCCCATAGTTCCAGAATATTTATGTGTAGGGAAGTCTCCTGACTTTTCCATAGCCTTGGAAGTTTCTTCCCTGTGTGACTGCCCCCCAGCCTCGAAGGCTGGTATCCGTTGTCACCAGGACCCAGTCCTGTATGCCGAATCTGTGGCCCCCTAGAAGATGAGCACTCTGCAGCCACCACAACAGCGACACCCTGGCCCTTGGAGACAGGGTTATCCGCCGATGCATCTGAAGATGCGACCCGGACCACTTGTCCAACAGATCCCACTGGAAAATCCTTGCCTGGGACCTGGCGAATGGAATTTCTTCGTAAGAAGCTACCATCCTTCCCAGGGCTCGCGTGCATTGATGCACTGACACCTGTATACGTATTAGGAGGTCTCTGTCTAGAGACGACAACTCCTTGGACTTCTCCTCCGGGAGAAACCCTTTTTATCCTGTTCTGTGTCCAGAACCATACCCAGGAACAGTAGACGCGTCGTAGGAACCAGCTGCAACTTTGGAATATTCAGAATCCAGCCGTGCTGTTGTAGCACTTCCCGAGATAGTGCTACTCCGCCGAACAACTGCTCCCTGGACCTCGCCTTTATAAGGAGATCGTCCAAGTACGGGAAAATTATTTCGGCCATTACCTTGGTAAATACCTCGGTGCCGGGGACAGACCAACGGCAACGTCTGGAATTGGTAATGACAATCCTGTACCACAATTTTGAGGTACTCCTGGTGAAGAGGGTAAATAGGGACATGCAGGTAAGCATCCTTGATGTCCAGTGATACCATGAAATTCTCCAGGCTTGCAATAATCGCCCTGAGCGATTCCATTTTGAACTTGAACCTTCGTATATAAGTGTTCAAGGCTTTCAATTTTAGAATGGGTCTCACCGAACCGTCTGGTTTCGGTACCACAACATTTTGGAATAGTAACCCCGGCCTTGTTGAAGGAGGGGTACCTTGATTTCATCTGCTGGAAGTACAGCTTGTGAATTGCCGCCAGTACTACCTTTCTCCGAGGGCAGCAGGCAAGGCTGATGTGAGGTAACGGCGAGGGGGAGTCGTCTCGAACTCCAGCCTGTATCCCTGTGATACTATTTGCAGAACCTAGGGATCCACCTGTGGGCAAGCCCACTGGTCCCTGAAGTTCCCGAGACGCGCCCCTACCGCACCTGTCTCCACCTGTGGAGCCCCAACGTCATGCGGTGGACTCAGAGGAAGCGGGGGAAGATTTTTGATCCTGGGAACTGGCTGCTGGTGCAGCTTTTTCCTTCTTCCCTTGTCTCTGTGCAGAAAGGAAGCGCCTTTGACCCGCTTGCTTTTCTGAAGCCGAAAGGACTGTACCTGAAAATACAGTGCTTTCTTAGGCTGTGAGGAAACCTGAGGTAAAAAAAATTCTTCCCAGCTGTTGCTGTGGATACGAGGTCCCAGAGACCATCCCCAAACAATTCCTCACCCTTATAAGGCAGAATCTCCATGTGCCTTTTATAGGCAGCATCACCTGTCCACTGCCGGGTTTCTAATACCCTCCTGGCAGAATGGACATTGCATTAATTCTGGATGCCAGCCGGCAAATATCCCTCTGTGCATCCTTTATATATAAGACGACGTCTTTAATATGCTCTATGTTAGCAAACTATTATCCCTGTCTTAGAGTAATAATATTATCTGACTGGGTATCAGACCACGCTGCAGCAGCACTATTTATGCTGAGGCAATTGCAGGTCTCAGTATATAACCTGAGTGTGTATATACAGACTTCAGGATAGCCTCCTGCTATTTATCAGCAGGCTCCTTCAAGATGGCCGTATCCTAAGACGGCAGTGCCACCTTTTTTGACAAACGTGTGAGCGCCTTATCCACCCTAAGGGATATCTCCCAACGTGACCTATCCTCTGGCGGGAAAGGGTACGCCATCAGTAACTTTTTAGAAATTACCAGTTTCTTATCGGGGGAACCCACGCTACTTTACACACTTCATTCATTCATCTGATGGGGGAACAAAACACTGGCTGCTTTTTCTCTCCAAAAATAAAACCCCTTTTATGTGGTACTTGGGTTCATGTCAGAAATGCGTAACACATTTTTCATTGCCGAGATCATGTAACGGATGTTCCTAGTGGATTGTGTATATGTCTCAACCTCGTCGACACTGGAGTCAGACTCCGTGTCGACATCTGTGTCTGCCATCTGAGGTAACGGGCGCTTTTTTGAGCCCCTGATGGCCTTTGAGATGCCTGGGCAGGCGCGGGCTGAGAAGCCGGCTGTCCCACAGCTGTTTTACGTCATCCAGCCTTCTATGTAAGGAGTTGACATTGTCGGTTAATACCTTCCACCTATCCATCCACTCTGGTGTCGGCCCCACAGGGGGCGACATCCCATTTATCGGCCTCTGCTCCACCTCCACGTAACCTTCCTCATCCCACATGTCGACACAGCCGTACCGACACACAGCACACACACAGGGAATGCTCTGACTGAGGACAGGACCCCACAAAGTCCTTTGGGGAGACAGAGAGAGAGTATGCCAGCACACACCAGAGCGCTATATAATGCAGGGATTAACACTATAACTGAGTGATTTTTCCCCCAATAGCTGCTTGTATAAACAATATTGCGCCTAAATTTAGTGCCCCCCCCCCTCTCTTTTTAACCCTTTGAGCCTGAAAACTACAGGGGAGAGCCTGGGGAGCTGTCTTCCAGCTGCACTGTGAAGAGAAAATGGCGCCAGTGTGCTGAGGGAGATAGCTCCGCCCCTTTTTCGCTGACTTTTCTCCCGCTTTTTTATGGATTCTGGCAGGGGTATTTATCACATATATAGCCCCTGGGGCTATATATTGTGATGATTTTGCCAGGCAAGGTGTTTATATTGCTGCTCAGGGCGCCCCCCCCCCCAGCGCCCTGCACCCATCAGTGACCGGAGTGTGAGGTGTGCATGAGGAGCAATGGCGCACAGCTGCAGTGCTGTGCGCTACCTTGGTGAAGACTGAAGTCTTCTGCCGCCGATTTTCCGGAACACTTCTTGCTTCTGGCTCTGTAAGGGGGCCGGCGGCGCGGCTCCGGGACCGAACATCAATGGCCGGTTCCATGCGGTCGATCCCTCTGGAGCTAATGGTGTCCAGTAGCCTAAGAAGCCCAATCTACCACCAGTTAGGTAGGTTCGCTTCTTCTCCCCTTAGTCCCTCGCTGCAGTGAGTCTGTTGCCAGCAGATCTCACTGTAAAATAAAAAAACCTAAAATATACTTTCTTTCTAGGAGCTCAGGAGAGCCCCTAGTGTGCATCCAGCTCAGCCGGGCACAAGAATCTAACTGAGGTCTGGAGGAGGGTCTTAGTGGGAGGAGCCAGTGCACACCAGGTAGTCCTAAAGCTTTCTTTAGTTGTGCCCAGTCTCCTGCGGAGCCGCTAATCCCCATGGTCCTTACGAAGTCCCAGCATCCACTTAGGACGTCAGAGAAATGTACAATATATCACAAGTATGATGAGCAGGCAAGCAGCGGGCATTGACGGCATCAGACTGAGACACAAATTAGTGGTGGAGGGCTGGGTCAGTTGATGGTGGGCAAGTTTGTAAGCCATTGGCAGTGGCAGCGGGCAGCGGCTCAGAGGCAGTAGTGGGTATTGGCTAGGCGGCAGTAGGGGTAATCGGCAGGATTCTGCTGACATTTTGGCTGTAGTGCCTCACCAGCCACTGACCTCACCGCACGCCACTACAGAAAATGTTGGCATGCCAGCCCCATTTTCTGGGAGTACCAAGGCCAGTGGCTGCATCCTTGAACTCAGATTCACTGGTCCCAGTGGCATGGAAACACTGGTCACCTTGAGAAACCTACCTGAGGGTTATTCAGATGTCTGAACATCATGCAGTTGATCTGATACTGTCTATTAGACAAAAAGCTTTACAATGACAAACATTTGATAAAATGCCAAAATAATGCATCACGTACCTGGTATACCATGGAAATATAAATGTCATGCAAGTGTCACAGGACAGGAGTAGGACAAGCTACACCAGTACACTACATGGAGTTCGAGAAGGAGATATAACAGACAATTCCTCAGAGATGCTCCCAGGAGTGCATGTAGTGGACACAGACCATTCAGCGCCCCCACCTCGTCCTGGGGAGTAAATTATTTTTTTTTCCCTTTTAACTTTAACAACCTAAATTAGTGGCAAATGTGATTTTTTTTGGGGGGGATTCTTTACAGATAAATTTATATATTTAACTTTTTTTTGTTTACATAAAATATTACAAACATTTTTTGTTATACAGTATAAAGTACGCATAAATGTTTGCATTTGGTAAATAGTTGCCACTTTATCTGAAGAGGTTAAGAGTTTGTGTATGTAATCAGTGAAAATGTTATGTTTATTAAAGTATGACTGTATGCCATCCTGAGGAGAGTTGGGAAATTTGGTAATGTGTGCTATGTGCTGATTCAAACACATCAACCAGTCTTTTTATGTTGTGAAGGCCATTTGTACGTAATGTAAGGATTCATTTTTACTAGAATGCATCATGAGAAATTTTTTCATACTAATACCTTTGCCACGTGACTAAATTTGTTTGTTTTTTTCACCACAGCTGCTATGTGCCAGTGTACTGTTCCACCGAAGAGGTGGTGGCAAGAGACAGACACAGAGGAGGCTGGTAAGTGTGGTTTCAAAAACACACACACATTACACACATATTAAGGCAAGCTACCATAACAATAATCAATTTGGACAAAACCACATAAGTAAATTTTTGCCTGCGGCCTACTTTATATGATATGTGAAGTAGTTTTATAAAATAAAAGGACAAACATAGAGCTATCCCTAATGCACACTGAGTGAGAAATAATACTACATAATAATGAGATAATACAGAGATCTTAGTTGCGTATATCTGCAGATATAGGGTTAAGCCCCCAGGCCGAACGGCGAGGCGTCTCTGTCACTGGGTGTCCCTAATACTAGGTGTGGGTCCGGGGTGCAGGACCCCATCACGTCAGCACAGGTCGGCTACCCCAGGGCAGCACACAGGTGAAAATTAGTAAGGGTTAATAAGAAGCACATAAGTGCTATGTAAGTGAGGTGTGATTAAAATAATACAAAAACAATGTAGGACCATTCAGTATGACAGATCCAGCCAAGAGTGGGATAATCTGAAGCACACACCTGCACATAACAGTGGTGACAGTGGAGTGTATATAGTATCCAGTGGAAGTGACACAGTGGCATATATATTAGAGATGAGCGGGTTCGGTTCCTCGGAATCCGAACCCGCCCGAACTTCAGGTTTTTTTACACGGGTCCGAGCGACTCGGATCTTCCCGCCTTGCTCGGTTAACCCGAGCGCGCCCGAACGTCATCATCCCGCTGTCGGATTCTCGCGAGGCTCGGATTCTATCGCGAGACTCGGATTCTATATAAGGAGCAGCGCGTCGCCGCCATTTTCACACGTGCATTGAGATTGATAGGGAGAGGACGTGGCTGGCGTCCTCTCCATTTAGAGTGACTAGAGTACTAGAGAGAGACACAAATTTTGGGGAGCATATAGGAGGAGTGTTGAAATATGGACAACAGACTATGGTTTCGTTTATATGCATGTAGTTACCGTACAGGGGCAGCAGATGGCGCTGTATAGTTACAGAGATGTAGTGTTTGTCTGTTGCATATGTTATGTACTTGTTTGTTTTACCTCACATGTGTTATTCTAGAAGAGTCTCTGAGGGAGAAGGAGATAAGCTGATGATACTGAAACCTGTTGTATTGATCCTGCTATTTAAGTACTATATAAAGGAGATATACATCTCAAGTCTCGTTCTGTCTGTATACAAGGTAACTCCTGAGGTAATACTTTATCTAAGGCTCCCCACTGCACACCTATGGTATCGATCCATCGCACTATACCAACAGGTTATGGGCCCAGACTGGAGTCTGTATAAGATAAAGTTTTCAGGAGTGCATCCCAAGCAGCATCCAGATCACGAGTCGCACTGCAAGTCCCAGCAGACGCAGACAGCAGACTGTGTAACACACAAGAAACAACCCAGGAGAACCTTGGAAAGAAAACTGTGAGTAAAACAAGTTTAATACCACAGAAGAATAGAGAGATCTATACAAGGAAGGGTTATGGCAAATTACACAGATCTCAGACTAGCTGCAAGCAAGCTTTCTAATGAGAACTATCAAACATGGAAGTTTAAAGTAGAAATGCTATTAACCAGAGATGATTTATGGGATGTTATAAATGCAGACAGACCTGAAGGAGAGGATCAGCAGTGGATTAAGAAGGACAGACAGGCAAGAGCCACTATAAGTTTACTAGTGGAAGATGAACAGCTTATACACATAAGACAAGAGAGTACAGCTAAAGGCATGTGGTGTGCTTTACAGAGAGTGCATGAAGGAGCAAGTTTGAACAGCAAACTATTCCTATTAAGAAAATTATATCAAATGAGATTTAATAAAGGCAAGACAATGCAAGAACACATCAGTGCACTACTAGAGATAACCATACAGCTCAGGTCAATGGGAGAAGAAATCAAAAGCAACCACATAGCAGCCATCCTCCTTTGCAGTTTACCAGATACATACAGTGCACTAATAAACGCACTAGAAATGAGACCTGAAGCAGAAATCACACTAGACTTTGTGAAGAACAGGCTCATAGAGGAGTATCAACGCAGAAAGGAGCTTACAGAGTGCAATACTGAAAGTGACACAGAGAAAGCACTTAAAATGGCGGACACTAAGCCACACACCAGGGAAACAAGAGCATGTTTCAGATGCAAGAAAGTGGGTCACCTGAAAAAAGATTGCACCATATGGAAGACAGAGCAGCATAAACCACCAGAAAGATTACACAAACAAAGAGCCAAAGCCACACTTACAGATACAGGAGCACACAAGTGGAATGGAACATTTAAAGCGACAGTAAACCAATTATCAGAAAAGTGGTATGTAGACTCAGGAGCGACTAGTCACATGACAAATAACAAGGACTTCTTTACTGAACTTGATTTGAACCATAAAGAAACAATCTACCTAGCAGATGGAACAAATATCATTGCAGAAGGGAAAGGGAATGGTAAATTCCTATGTTCCAAGGGTAATGGCAGCTATACAGAAATACCCGTAACAGATGTGCTATATGTTCCCAAGCTTGAGGGAGCACTGCTATCAGTAAAGAATCTAGTAGAAAAAGGACTTACTGTAAAGTTTCAGAATAATAAGTGTTTTATCCAAAACGGAAGAGAAACACTAGCTACAGCCAGAATAAAAGAACATTTATACTGTCTGGATATTGCAGCACAGCAGGCAAAGCTGAGTACACAGAAACACGCTGACTGTATTCACAAGTGGCATAGAAGATTAGGACACAGACACCCAGATTGCATAAAGGAAATGCAGAAGAGAGACCTAGCCAGGGATCTCAAAGTGTCAGACTGTTCAGAAATGATGAAGTGCCAATGTTGCATAAAAGCAAAAGCAACGAGGATAACAATTCCTAAGAAAAGTGAAAACAGAGCTTCCAGACCACTAGACCTGGTACATAGTGATGTATGCGGACCTATGAAAACGCGAACCGTAGGAGACAAAAGGTATATGCTGACATTCATTGATGACTACTCCAGGTTCACAGTCACTTATCTAATAAAAAGTAAAGATGAAGTCTTAGAAAAGCTGCAAGACTATGTGAACATGACCAGAAACAGGTTCAAGAGGAATATGCTAACTCTACGCAGCGACAATGGAGGCGAGTTCACAGGACAGAAAATAGAACGGTACTTAAGAGGACTCGGTATTGAGCATCAGAAGACAGTACCATATACACCAGAGCAAAATGGCGTATCTGAGAGGAAAAACAGATCACTAACAGAAATGATAAGGTGCATGCTTACAGATTCAGGACTACCTGATAAATATTGGGGTGAAGCAGCAGCAACAGCCACCTATCTTCAAAACAGACTACTTTCCAAAGCAGTAAGGAAGACACCATATGAGCTGTGGTACGGTAAGAAACCCAGCTTAAAGCACATTAGAGTTTTTGGATGCAGAGCCTTCGTTTACATTCCTGCTGAAAAACGAAGCAAGTTGCAGAACCGAGCAGAAGAGGGAGTTCTAGTCGGCTATAGTGAACATTCAAAAGGCTACAGAATCTTAAATCCAAGAACTGGAAAAGTAGTTATAAGCAACAGTGTGACATTCATAGAGGAAACACGAGATGGTGTCATAATTCCAGTAGACTCTACTGAAGAAGAAGAAAGCACCAAATCCAAAGAAACAGATGATGTAGAGATCACTCAAGAAGTTGAAGTACAACACAAGACAAATACCAGCGACACTCATGAGAGTGCATCCGAGGGGGTGAGACGCTCTTCAAGAGAAAACAAGGGAAAAGCACCTACACGTTTATCTTACAAAGCAAAAGCCATTAACATACAAGAACCTGCATCATGGGAAGAAATTGCAAATTTTTCTGAAAGAGAAGCACAGAAATGGCTAGGAGCCGCAAAAGAAGAAATGGAATCAATGGAAGACAATCAGACATGGACATTGACCAGACTACCATTAGACAAAAAGGCCATAGGATGTAAATGGACTTTTAAGGTCAAGTATGATTCTGAAGGAAAAATAGAAAGATACAAGGCAAGACTGGTTGCTAAAGGATATTCACAGAAATTTGGAGAAGATTATGATGAAACGTTTGCTCCAGTCGTGAAGCACACTACCATTAGAACCTTACTCCTAACAGCAGCCATAAAGGGTATGCAAGTGAAACATTTCGATGTAAAGACGGCTTTCCTACATGGTGAACTAAAGGAAGATATATACATGGAACAACCACCAGGCTTCGTGAATTCTCAGAACCCAGATCACGTATGTAAACTGAACAAGAGTATATATGGTCTTAAACAAGCAGCAAGAGCATGGAATACAAAGATAAATGGAGTTCTGACAGAAAAGGGATTCATCAGAAGCAAAGCAGACCCATGTCTCTATACGAAGTTGATAGAGGAAAGATGGTTCTATGTATTAATTTACGTGGACGATTTGCTAGTTTGTTTCGAACAAGAAGGGGACGAAGTTGAATTGTTACAAGAACTAAACCGTCAGTTTGAAACAAAAGACCTCGGCCACATAACGCATTACTTGGGAATGCAAATCTCAAGAGAAAGTGATGGAACATTCACACTAAGTCAGAGATACAAAATTCAGGAAACCATTGAGGAATTTGGTATACAAGATGCAAAGACAGCAAGCACTCCTATGGAGACAAGCTATGAAAAGGAACCAAATGATCAGAGCAACCTGTTAGAGGACAACCATCTATACAGAAAAGCCATAGGAAAATTGCTATACATTGCAACCGTCACCAGACCAGATATCTCCACAGCAGTCGGGATTTTAAGCAGAAAAGTCTCAAAACCAACAAAGATGGATTGGAACGCAGTTAAGAGGGTAATTCGTTACTTAAAGGGAACGATTAACAAGAAGCTTAAGCTCTCAGCAAACACAAGTCACAAGTTAACAGGATATGTTGACGCAGATTGGGCTGGAGACACAAGTGACAGAAAATCCACAAGTGGATATCTATTCTCTATTGGAGAAGGATTAATCAGCTGGACAAGCAAGAAGCAGTCTACCGTAGCACTATCTTCTACAGAAGCTGAATATATTGCAGCAGCTCACGCCAGTCAAGAAGTGGTATGGTTAATGCAACTACTATCAGACCTAGGAATGCCTCAAGAAGAACCTATCAAGATATATGAGGATAATCAAGGATGCATTGCACTAGCGCAAACAGAAAGAGTGAACCCAAGAACCAAGCACATTGACGTCAAGCATCACTTCCTGAGGGATCTACAGGAACAAGGTCTTATAGAGTTGAACTATTGCCCAACAGAAGACATGACAGCTGATATCATGACTAAGCCTCTTACCAGAGAGAGACATTGGAGACTTACGTCAAAGATGGGTCTAACTGAAGAAACCCAGTCTGTTGAGAAGGGGTGTTGAAATATGGACAACAGACTATGGTTTCGTTTATATGCATGTAGTTACCGTACAGGGGCAGCAGATGGCGCTGTATAGTTACAGAGATGTAGTGTTTGTCTGTTGCATATGTTATGTACTTGTTTGTTTTACCTCACATGTGTTATTCTAGAAGAGTCTCTGAGGGAGAAGGAGATAAGCTGATGATACTGAAACCTGTTGTATTGATCCTGCTATTTAAGTACTATATAAAGGAGATATACATCTCAAGTCTCGTTCTGTCTGTATACAAGGTAACTCCTGAGGTAATACTTTATCTAAGGCTCCCCACTGCACACCTATGGTATCGATCCATCGCACTATACCAACAAGGAGTACTACTTGCTGCTGATAGTGTGACCAGTGACCAGTGCCACCAGTTTAATTAATCCGTTCTCTGCCTGAAAAAAAACGATACACAGTGTGACACAGTCACACATACCATATCTGTGCTCAGCCCAGTGTGCTGCATCATATACTGTATATCATTATCTGACTGCTGAGTGCTCAGTGCTCACTGCTCACACAGCTTAATTGTGGGGGAGACTGGGGAGCAGTTATAGCAGGAGTACATTTAAGTACAGTGCACACTTTTGCTGCCAGAGTGCCACTGCCAGTGTGACTGACCAGTGACCACTGACCACCAGTATTGTGATTGTCTGCTGACCACCAGTATATTGTGATTGTCTGCCTGAAAAAGTTAAACACTCGTCGTGTGGTGTTTTTATAAACGCATTCTTCAGACAGTGTCCAGCAGGTCCGTCATTACATAATATATACCTGTCCGGCTGCAGTACTAGTGTGATATATATATATATTTTAATTTTATCTCATTATCATCCAGTCTATATTAGCAGCAGACACAGTACGGTAGTCCACGGCTGTAGCTACCTCTGTGTCGGCAGTCGCTGGTCCATCCATAATTGTATACCACCTACCCGTGTTTTTTTTTTCTATCTTCTTGATACTAGTAGCTTACTTTAGGAGTCTGCAGTGCTGACAGACAGTGTCCAGCAGGTCCGTCATTACATAATATATACCTGTCCGGCTGCAGTACTAGTGTGATATATATATATATTTTAATTTTATCTCATTATCATCCAGTCTATATTAGCAGCAGACACAGTACGGTAGTCCACGGCTGTAGCTACCTCTGTGTCGGCAGTCGCTGGTCCATCCATAATTGTATACCACCTACCCGTGGTTTTTTTTTCTATCTTCTTGATACTAGTAGCTTACTTTAGGAGTCTGCAGTGCTGACAGACAGTGTCCAGCAGGTCCGTCATTACATAATATATACCTGTCCGGCTGCAGTACTAGTGTGATATATATATATATTTTAATTTTATCTCATTATCATCCAGTCTATATTAGCATCGGAGGATGATGATGAGGTGGACATCTTGCCTCTGTAGAGCCAGTTTGTGCAAGGAGAGATTAATTGCTTCTTTTTTGGTGGGGGTCCAAACCAACCCGTCATTTCAGTCACAGTCGTGTGGCAGACCCTGTCACTGAAATGATGGGTTGGTTAAAGTGTGCATGTCCTGTTTATACAACACAAGGGTGGGTGGGAGGGCCCAAGGACAATTCCATCTTGCACCTCTTTTTTCTTTAATTTTTCTTTGCGTCATGTGCTGTTTGGGGAGTATTGTTTTGAAGGGCCATCCTGCGTGACACTGCAGTGCCACTCCTAGATGGGCCAGGTGTTTGTGTCGGCCACTAGGGTCGCTTAGCTTACTCACACAGCTACCTCATTGCGCCTCTTTTTTTCTTTGCATCATGTGCTGTTTGGGGAGTGTTTTTTTTGGAAGGGCCATCCTGCGTGACACTGCAGTGCCACTCCTAGATGGGCCAGGTGTTTGTGTCGGCCACTAGGGTCGCTTAGCTTACTCACACAGCTACCTCATTGCGCCTCTTTTTTTCTTTGCGTCATGTGCTGTTTGGGGAGTGTTTTTTGGAAGGGCCATCCTGCGTGACACTGCAGTGCCACTCCTAGATGGGCCAGGTGTTTGTGTCGGCCACTAGGGTCGCTTAGCTTAGTCATCCAGCGACCTCGGTGCAAATTTTAGGACTAAAAATAATATTGTGAGGTGTGAGGTGTTCAGAATAGACTGAAAATGAGTGGATATTATGGTTTTTGAGGTTAATAATACTTTGGGATCAAAATGACCCCCAAATTCTATGATTTAAGCTGTTTTTTAGTGTTTTTTGAAAAAAACACCCGAATCCAAAACACACCCGAATCCGACAAAAAAAATTCGGTGAGGTTTTGCCAAAACGCGGTCGAACCCAAAACACGGCCGCGGAACCGAACCCAAAACCAAAACACAAAACCCGAAAAATTTCAAGTGCACATCTCTAATATATATGACACAATTTTTCTCAGGGACACGCCTAGTCCTATGTAGAATGGAGAATAAGACATGCGGTAAAGGCATGTATATGCTGTAATGCATTAGAGGGGATGATTCAGCATGAGTCGCTGAAGTGCAGAAATCTCTATTCAGCTATTTCCGCACTCTGCGCATGCACCCACGCTGCTGCGTGCATGCACAAGGACTTAGATTGTGATCGCAAGCTATTGCAGTATAAGCAACAATGGGGGAAGGTGATGGGGGGCTTTGCAGGGTTTTCTGGGCATCATCGCGGTGTTGGGGGGCACGGACCGGACAATAGAGGCATGTCCAGACCGTTTGCAGGGCAGGCAGCGGCGGCTACCCTATAGATGCGAGCGCTTCACTGGCAAAGCGCTTGCGTTTTAGCAGGGTGGAGGACTCGGTATACGGGGCAGCCTTGCCCAGTGCTGGGCCGCCCTCCACCCACATGCCATTGGAAGGAGTTGTATTTCTGTTACTATGGGGACCCTGCAGCACCAGCAGAAGAAGTGCAAAGCTCTCTCCTCAACCCATTGCATACTGTACATAACATTAATGCTTCCTCCACTAGGAAAATAGGAGGTATTACTCTCCCTCCTGTACAATGAGCATGAAAGAAGCTGCTACTTTATCAACAGAGATCCTGTGATACCTTTAAGGACCAGGGGGAAACACAGATGGTGGGACAGGTCCCAAGTGGCAATTCTTTAATTTGAGTATGACAGTGAAGATATTGTACTGTAGTACAGCTGCTGAGAAGGTTTTAAAAAATGTCTATAATCCCATGTAATCCCAGTCTTCTGAGTGACCTCAATTAAACTTGCAGTCTGCGGTAGACCGCAGGTTCCCACCCATTAACTTCAATGGGGATTTCTCCACCCCCATTATAGTCTATGGGCTCCGATTAAGTGACAGACCAGGATCACACAGCTAATCAGGAGAGCACTTTGACTTGGCACTCCCCAATTGCCTGGCGGGTCTCTGAGTGATAGAAGTCACAAGGAGGCCGGCAATTGGGAAAAGGGGATCCATGGATCCCCTTACGTCTGGTAGATCGGGTGTTTGTGGTTTATTATTTTTTAACCCCTGGATGCCTACATGGACCCAAGAGGACCAATCTACAGCAGATATTAGGTGAGTATTTTGGTTTTTCAGGTAAAACCTATGGATTTCTACTGGAAAAGGGGACGTGAATGGCTACATGGGATACAGTATATGTAAGTATATGTAAGTGTGAGTGTGGAAGTATTAAAGTTATACTTTCAAGGTGTGATTGTCTTATATTTATTGAAATATTTATTTTACAGGTGGAACTACAGGTACCAGTGGTCTCTTTAATGCCCTGCAGAGATGCTTGCTGGGACCTGTAGTTCCACTGTAAAAGACAATATTTATTCTTAATTTTACACAATGACTACAGCCCAGCACCCATTGCCCATGGGTGCTCGGGACAGCCTCAGGCTTCAGCACTGGCTCTTGGGTGACTGGAGGGGGGGACCCCTTTATTGGGTGGTCCCCACTCCCCAAGGGAACCCCGGCCAGGACTGACTAGTTGGAGGGGTAATGTCATGGCGGCAGGGACCTGGGGTGAACGCAATGAAGCCCCTTGCTGGCTCGCTGTGCTCACCATGCTGTGCTTGCCACAGGTTCAATTCCCACTCTATGGGTGTCGTGGACACTCACGAGTGGGAATAGCCCTGGTCCCCCTGCCGGCATCCTGGCGGCCGGGATCCCGGTGTCAATATGTTGACTGCAGGGATCCCGACCGTGGTCACCTGACTACATCCCCTTTTCAACACTGGTACAACTGCACTCACACTGCCACCCGAAATGTAATTGAGTGGGCATTTGGGTGCTGAAGAGCAGGTTACATTGTTTGTGCCAGGGGTCTGGAACCCTACTTTATGATGCAAGAAAAGTATCTGATGTCATTCAGACATGCTGTATGCTACTTAACAGTGCCCTGGGTCAGGGACAGGGGTGGATTGGGCCACCGGGGTACCATGATAGTTTCCGGTGAGCCAGTCCCATAGACAGCTCAGTCGGGCCTGCTCATACTGCTGGGCTGGCGGCAGCCGCTCACTTCCGGGTGCCACTTAACCAGCGCTTCTGTTTGTTCAGTTTTCAGTCCGGACGGTCGTGAGTGGTGCTCCCGGGATCCCCATCAAACCATATGAGCTGTTATTGAACTGTCTAAACCGCAGTTCCACCAAATCTGGTAAATCCCCATCGCATAAATTGACTGGGAAGCCTACCTTGTCTAAAAACAATGCCTGTTTTGCACAGATTATTGGATTTTATTTATATGTTGTTTGTAAATTAAAATTGTGTTACACTATATTCTCTCTCCTATTTTTTGTTACATATACAAATGACGGAGATGATCTGATGAGAATTAAGTGAATAACTGAACAAACAGAAGCGCTGGTTAAGTGGTTCTCTCCATTTTTTCTTGTTCATTTTGCACTACTGGTGAGGGGTGAAGGATACCTCCAGGAGTTTACCATTGACAGGCTGCATCTTGCGCACGGAACAGTTCTTTAAACGTTTCTGTCACTTCCAGGTGCCGCTAGCCGGAAGCTGCAGAGGCTGCAGTGTAGCTCCTGTGGTTACTGGGAGGCAGTCGAGGACTCAGCAGGGGGTGGGGTTACACAGGCTCAGTGGGGGCGGGACTACATGGGCTCTGGATCAGCATTGCTGCTGCTGTCAGAGGGAGGGGAGAAGTGGCTGCAAAGCCGGGGGCAGGCCCAGCCAGTGAGACTGCGCCGTGTTTGGTACTATAAGAGAGAATGTATAGAAACATGTCTGTCTATGTGCTGTTTCTGTAAGTGACCTTCATGTAAATGTGTGTGTGTGTGTGTGTGTGTGTGTGTGTGTGTGTGTGTGTGTGTGTGTGTGTGTGTGTGTGTGTGTTAGAGTGCTTTGCATGTGAGTTTTTGTGTGCGTGTCTGTGTAAGTATTCGCTGGGGTTTTCCAATAGCATTTTAACGGGGTTGAAGTTCATTTTTGCATACTTATATGCTTAGCAAAGTGGCAGGGCCCAATAGCAGGGGCTCCAGGCTCACTGCATGTGCGTTTGGTGTCACCTCCCTCCATGTCTCTGTGGATGGGGTCCTGCCGTTGCTTAGGGCAACTGAAGGAGGGAGAGTGTGCTGCTGTGAGTAAGAGTCGGAGGAACAGGGCATGGGCTTTCCCGACACATCCGCTCTGTCCTTATGATCCCTTGCGTGTACCTCGCTGACATAAAGGTACAGCCCACAGTGACCACCCCTTCTCCAGCGCAAGTGACGTGGTGCACTGAAACTGCTCTTTTATGCATTCACATAGCCAGGACCTGTGCAATGAATCTTTTAATTTTTCTGTAAGTGTCACTGTCCCTTTGTCCTCATTATTCTGTAAGTGTCACTGTTCCTGCATCCCCTTTATTCTATAAGGGTCACTGTCCCTGTTTCCCCATTTTTCTGTGTCACTGTCCTTTCATTCCCATTTTTCTGTAAGCGTCATTGTCCCTTCGTCCCCATTTTTCTGTAAGTGAACCTGTCCCTGTGTCCCAATTGTTCTGTGTCACTGTCCCTATGTCCCCATTGTTCTTTGTAGCTGTCCCTGACTGTGTCCCATTGTTATGTAAGTGTCACTGTCCCTGTGTCCCATTGTTCTTTCTCTTATTGGATGCTTTATATGTTTTTTACATTTTCATAGCATACTTAACACGTCTCCTGTTTCTATATATGTCACTTTCCCTTTGTCCTCTTGTCCTAGAAAGAGCCACTGCCCCCCGCCCCCATTCTATTACTGTCCCAGGGATAGGCTGTCTTCCATTGTCCTCCTGTCCCCCTCCTGTATGTGTTCCTGTTCTGTCACTGTCACCATGTCCCCCTAGTCTATCACTCTCTCTGTACCCCCTGCCCTGTTTTTTTCTCTATGTGTCTCATTGGTGTGTATGTGTCAGGTTACCACTATCTTCCTCCTACATTAGCATTCAGTCACAGACGTAACTGCAGCAAAAGAAGCAAGGAAGGCAGTAACTGTGTCAACTCCAAATCAGGCCCTATAAGGAGGGATCCCGTCCACTTCAACAAGCCCCACCCCCTCAACAGACCACACCCCTATTAGGGCTGCTTCCATAAATTTCCCAGGCTGGTTTTCCTTCCCAATCCGCCCCTGGTCAAGGATATGCTGACCTTAGGGACATTGCAGCTGTTGTGGAGGAGCAAGACCCAATAACACATGGGGATGTGGTTAATAAACAGGGGGGAGGGATGATGTTTGACAGTATTTAACATAACCCTTATAACCCTTATTGCAGCAATAACTATATACAAGTATTGCAGAAGAAGTCCGCACTTGGGACGGGCGCCCAGCATCCACTACGGACTACGAGAAATAGATTTACCGGTAAGTAAAATCTTATTTTCTCTAACATCCTAGTGGATGCTGGGGACTCTGTAAGGACCATGGGGATTATACCAAAGCTCCCAAACGGGCGGGAGAGTGCGGATGACTCTGCAGCACCGATTGAGCAAACACAAGGTCCTCCTCAGCCAGGGTATCAAACTTATAGAACTTTGCAAAAGTGTTTGAACCTGACCAAGTAGCCGCTCGGCACAGCTGTAATGCAGAGACCCCTCGGGCAGCCGCCCAAGAAGAGCCCACCTTCCTAGTGGAATGGGCCTTAACTGATTTTGGCAGCGGCAATCCAGCCGCAGAATGAGCCTGCTGAATCGTGTTACAGATCCAGCGAGCAATAGTTTGCTTTGAAGCAGGAGCACCAAGCTTGTTGGAAGCATACAGGATAAACAAAGACTCTGTTTTCCTGACCCTAGCCGTTCTGGCTACATAAACCTTCAAAGCCCTGACCATATCAAGCAACTCGGAATCCTCCAAGTCAGTAGTAGCCACAGGCACCACAATAGGTTGTTTTATATGAAAAGATGAAACCACTTTCGGCAGGAATTGTGGACGGGTCCTCAATTCTGCTCTATCCGCATGGAAAACCAGATAGGGGCTTTTATGTGACAAAGCCGCCAATTCTGACACACGCCTAGCCGAAGCCAAGGCTAGTAGCATGACCACCTTCCACGTGAGATATTTCAATTCCACCGTTTTGAGTGGTTCAAACCAGTGGGATTTCAGGAAACTCAACACCACGTTAAGATCCCAAGGTGCCACTGGAGGCACAAAAGGGGGCTGAATATGCAGCACTCCCTTTACAAACGTCTGAACTTCAGGTAGAGAAGCCAGCTCTTTTTGAAAGAAAATGGATAGGGCTGAAATCTGGACCTTAATGGAACCCAATTTTAGGCCCAAAGTCACTCTTGACTGTAGGAAGTGAAGGAAACGGCCCAGCTGGAATTCCTCCGTAGGGGCATTCCTGGCCTTACACCAAGCAACATATTTTCGCCATATACGGTGATAATGTTGAGCTGTCACGTCCTTCCTAGCCATTATCAGCGTAGGAATAACCTCATCCGGAATGCCTTTCTCTGCTAGGATCCGGCGTTCAACCACCATGCCGTCAAACGCAGCCGCGGTAAGTATTGGAACAGACAGGGCCCCTTTTGCAACAAGTCCTGTCTTAGAGGAAGAGGCCACGGGTCCTCTGTGAGCATTTCTTGCAGATCTGGATACCAAGTCCTTCTTGGCCAATCCGGAACAATGAGTATTGTTCTCACTCCTCTTTTTCTTATGATTCTCAGCACCTTGGGTATGAGAGGAAGAGGAGGAAATACATAGACCGACTGGAACACCCACGGTGCCACCAGTGCGTTCACAGCTATCGCCTGAGGGTCTCTTGACCTGGCGCAATACCTCTGTAGCTTTTTGTTGAGGTGGGATGCCATCATGTCCACCTGTGGCAGTTCCCACCGACTTGCAATCTGCGTGAAGACTTCTTGATGAAGTCCCCACTCTCCCGGGTGGAGGTCGTGCCTGCTGAGGAAGTCTGCTTCGAGTTGTCCACTCCCGGGATGAACACTGCTGACAGTGCGCTTACGTGATTCTCTGCCCAGCGAAGAATTCTGGTGGCTTCCGCCATTGCCACCCTGCTCCTTGTGCCGCCTTGTCGGTTTACATGAGCCACAGCGCTGATGTTGTCTGACTGAATCAGAACCGGTTGGTCGCGAAGCAGGGTCTCCGCTTGACGTAGGGCGTTGTATATGGCCCTTAGTTCCAGGATGTTGATGTGAAGGCAAGTCTCTTAACTTGACTACAGACCTTGGAAATTTCTTCCCTGTGTGACTGCTCCCCACCCTCGGAGGCTTGCATCCGTGGTCACCAGGACCCAGTCCTGAATGCCGAATCTGCGGCCCTCGAGAAGGTGAGCACTCTGCAGCCACCACAGGAGAGACACCCTGGCCCTGGGGGATAGGGTGATTAACCGATGCATCTGAAGATGTGATCCGGACCATTTGTCCAGTAAGTCCCATTGAAAGGTCCTCGCATGGAACCTGCCGAAGGGAATGGCCTCGTATGATGCCACCATCTTTCCCAGGACTCGAGTGCAGTGATGCACTGACACCTGTTTTGGTTTTAATAGGTTTCTGACCAGTGTCATGAGTTCCTGAGCTTTCTCTATTGGGAGATAAACCCTTTTCTGGTGTGTGTCCAGAATCATGCCCAGGAAAGGCAGACGAGTCGTAGGAATCAACTGCAACTTTGGAATATTTAGAATCCAGCCGTGTTGCCGTAACACTTCCAGAGAACATGCAATGCTGATCAGCAACTGCTCTCTTGACCTCGCTTTTATGAGGAGATCGTCCAAGTATGGGATAATTGTGACCCCTTGCTTCTGCAGGAGTACCATCATTTCCGCCATTACCTTGGTAAATATTCTCGGAGCCGTGGAGAGACCAAATGGCAACGTCTGAAATTGGTAATGACAATCCTGTACCACAAATCTGAGGTACGCCTGATGAGGTGGATAAATGGGGACATGAAGGTATGCATCCTTTATGTCCAGAGACACCATAAAATCCCCCCCTTCCAGGCTAGCGATGACCGCTCTCAGCGATTCCATCTTGAACCGGAACCTTTTCAGGTACATGTTCAGGGATTTTAAATTCAATATGGGTCTGACCGAACCGTCCGGTTTCGGTACTACAAACATTGTCAAACAATAACCCCTTCCTTGTTGAAGGAGGGGAACCTTGACCACCACCTGTTGAAGATACAATTTGTGAATTGCAGTTAACACTATTTCCCTCTCGAGGGGGGAAGCTGGCAGGGCCGATTTGAGGTATCGGTGAGGGGGCATCTCTTCGAATTCCAGCTTGTATCCCTGAGACACAATATCTATTGCCCAGGGATCCAACTGGGAGTGAACCCACTTGTGGCTGAAATTTCGGAGACGCGCCCCCACCGGGCCTAGCTCCGCCTGTGAAGCCCCAGCGTCATGCGGTGGATTTTGTGGAAGCCGGGGAGGACTTCTGTTCCTGGGAACCAGCTGTGTTGTGCAGATTCTTTCCTCTGCCCCTGGCAAGAAAGGACGCACCTCGGACTTTCTTGCTTTTCTGTGATCGAAAGGACTGCATTTGGTAATACAGTGCTTTCTTAGGCTGTGAGGAAACATATAGCAAAAAAATTGACTTTCCAGCAGTAGCTGTGGAGACCAGGTCCGAGAAACCCTCCCCAAACAATTCCTCACCCTTGTAAGGTAAAACCTCCATGTGCCTTTTTGAGTCGGCATCACCTGTCCATTGCCGAATCCACAGGACCCTTCTGGCAGAAATCGACATAGCATTTATTCTAGAACCCATTCTAGAACTAATGTCTCTTTGAGCATCTCTCATATATAGGACAGTGTCTTTTATATGCCCCAGGGTCAATAATATAGTATCCTTGTCTAAGGTATCAAGTTCCTCAGACAGGGTGTCCGTCCATGCTGCTACAGCACTACACACCCAAGCCGACGCGATCGCTGGCCTCAGTAAGGTACCTGAATGTGTATAAATGGACTTCAGGGTACCCTCCTGCTTTCTATCTGCAGCATCTTTGAGGGTAGCCTTATCCTGTGACGGCAGGCCTACCTTCTTGGATAAGCGTGTTAAAGCTTTGTCCACCCTAGGGGAGGATTCCCAGCGTAACCTGTCCGTTGGCGGGAAAGGATACACCATAAGAATCCGTTTGGAAATCTGCAGTTTTTTATCTGGAGATTCCCAAGCCTTTTCACATAACTCATTTAGCTCGTGTGAAGGGGGAAAGGTCACCACCTGCCTCTTTTCCCCATACATATGAACCCTCTTGTCAGGGACTGGGGTTTCCTCTGTGATGTGCAACACATCCTTAATTGCTATAATCATATAACGGATGGATTTAGCCAATTTTGGCTGTAACTTTGCATCATCGTAATCGACACTGGAATCAGAATCCATGTCGGTATCTGTGTCAACAATTTGGGATAGTGGGCGCTTCTCAGACCCTGACGGCCTCTGCGACATAGGATCAGGCACGGGCTGAGACCCTGACTGTCCTGAGGCTTCAGCTTTTTCCAACCTTTTATGCAAGGAATTAACATTATCATTTAAAACCTTCCACATATCCATCCAATCAGGTGTCGGCGCCGTCGGCGGAGACACCACATTCATTTGCTCCCGCTCTGCTTCCACATAGCCTTCCTCGTCAAACATGTCGACCCAAGCGTACCGACACACCACACACACAGGGAATGCCCTTTTTGAAGACAGTTCCCCCACAAGGCCCTTTGGAGAGACAGAGAGAGAGTATGCCAGCACACACCCCAGCGCTATAAACCCAGGAATAACACAGTAACTTAATGTTAACCCAGTAGCTCCTGTTATATTGATTTTTGGGCCTACTTACAGTATGTGCCCCCCCCCCCCCCCTCTCTTTTTACCCTCTTCTACCGTGTATCTGCAGGGGAGAGCCTGGGGAGCTTCCTCTCAGCGGAGCTGTGGAGAAAAAATGGCGCTGGTGAGTGCTGAGGAAGAAGCCCCGCCCCCTCGACGGCGGGCTTCTGTCCCGCTTAAATATGTATTTTCTTGGTGGGGGCTCATACATATATACAGTGCCCAACTGTATATATGTTCACTTTTGCCAAAAAGAGGTCCAAATGCTGCCCAGGGCGCCCCCCCCCCCCCACCTCCCTGCGCCCTGCACCCTTACAGTGACCGGAGTATGTGAGGTGTGTGGGAGCAATGGCGCACAGCTGCAGTGCTGTGCGTTACCTCAGTGAAGACCGGAGTCTTCTGCCGCCGATTTCGAAGTCTTCTTGCTCCTCATACTCACCCGGCTTCTGTCTTCCGGCTCTGCGAGGGGGACGGCGACGCGGCTCTGGGATCGGACGACGAGGGTGAGATCCTGTGTACGATCCCTCTGGAGCTAATGGTGTCCAGTAGCCTAAGAAGCAGGACCTATCTTCAGAGAGTAGGGCTGCTTCTCTCCCCTCTGTCCCACGATGCAGGGAGTCTGTTGCCAGCAGAGCTCCCTGAAAATAAAAAACCTAACAAAATACTTTCTCACAGCAAGCTCAGGAGAGCTCACTGAAAAGCACCCAGCTCGTCCGGGCACAGATTCAAACTGAGGTCTGGAGGAGGGACATAGAGGGAGGAGCCAGAGCACACCAGAATCTAAATTCTTTCTTAAAGTGCCCATGTCTCCTGCGGAGCCCGTCTATTCCCCATGGTCCTTACAGAGTCCCCAGCATCCACTAGGACGTTAGAGAAATCTGCTAGCGAGCGAACAACTCAGAATGACCCCCAATGTTTGTCATATAAATGTTTACTAAACTATGTAAGTTTGTCGGGATTCCACATTTGTCCTGGATACCGTATGGCGACGTTTCACCAGCTGCCAAAGCAATAATACTGTAGTTTGCTTCCTCATGTGCTCAATCATGCAGTCAATTTGTTCTGTTTGCCCCTGCATGAATTGCAACTGTGCATCTCTAAAAGAGTCCAATGTAAATTCCTGCACAGATAGAGTACGCGGTGGTACTGTGCTTGGTCCTGCTGTTTGGTGTTGCTGTTGGGTAGCAACATTACACACATTTGGGAGGTCAAGCTTTTCAATTGGTGTCAACACCAGCACTTGGTCAGCATCTTCACTCTCATCAACGTCTGGGTGGTCGTGGACATGATAGTCCTACAACATAAACATTATATATAAGTAATTTAAGATTTAATTAAAAAATTACATATGAAAATATGTAACACGTTAATCTGGGTTCTTTTACAAAAAAAAATGTTTTATAAATCAGAAAAAAATAAGTGCAGTATTGCCAATAATTTCCTGTGGGGCAGATGTATGAACCTGGAGAAGGCATAAGGAAGTGATAAACCAGTGATATGTGCAAGGTGATAAACGCACCAGCCAATCAGCTCCAATATTTAAATTAACAGTTATGAGCTGATTGGCTGGTGCATTTATCACATTGCACATATCACTGGTTTATCACTTCCTTATGTCTCCTGCAGGTTAATACATCTGCCCCTGTGTTACTTAATAACAGTGGGAGGTAAAGAGTTTTAGGTACAATGCACGTAAAAAGTTAAAATTGGTAGAGACAACAACTGCAAAATGGAACAATGTGCAACATCAGTAGTGGGTTCTCTGTGGCAGTAGGCCTTACACCCCTATTTCATACTGACTCCTGTCAATGTACTCTCAATCTGGTCCTGCATCTCCTTGCCTCCTACTCATTGCTGGGCTGGTGTATGGAGTGTGGGTTTCCTGGCATCTTCCGGGTTGCAACGGTGGTGCTTCAGAGTAGGCTCTGCAGGGCAATGATGCGGGCGAGTGGGCAGGTCAATGCATTTCTCCCATAGACTGGGCTCCCTCAGCCCAGGCTATGGGATAAATGCATTGGTATGCCCATCCATCGGAAGTTGCCAGGGAACCCACACTCTGTACACTGACCCAGCAATGAGTAGGAGGCAAGGAGACTAAGGCATAGCTGTGACATAGGACTGGCTCGAGAGTACACTGATGGAAGTCAGTGACAGCCGTGCAGATCATTCTGCATTGGAAGAGAGTAGTGGTAAAGCTTGATCTCATGAGCAATCTTAATTCAGCACATGCTTCACATCGTTGAAATGCTTTTTCATATTTGCCACCTCAAGTTTTAAGATGCGGACTGAACTCACTGCATTAGTCATGCCCACTCACATCTCTCTCTTCCTATCCATGGAAGTCTGGTGTGCATGCTCATCTAACAGCCGGTGAAAGACTCTCATCATTGAATGCACTAATGTGCAGTTCTCTTGGTAAGAGAATCACACATTGCGCCCAGTGTCTTGGCAGGCCTAGGGACCAAAACATCCTCCTCCTCTTCCACCCTCTCCACGTACCACCAGAAACCACCTTAACCTCCTCCTCCACACTACCTCCTCCAGCCTCCTCACTCACTGCCTCACCCATTACTACCTTGTTCTCCATACTCCTCTGATTAACAAGGCTTCTGGTAGGCATGATTCAAAAACTCTAGCACTCTCTCACTAGCTCCTTCTCTGAAAAATGACTCACTACCTATAAGAGACAAAATGGTGGCTCAGAGATTTATATATAGAGATGTGCGGCCAGGGCCAGATTAACAATGGGGCAGATGGAGCTCCAGCTCCAGGCCTCCACATAAAAATAGGCCCATCCTGCTGGCAGCAGAATGATGACTAGGCACACAGCTGTCCAAACAATCATAAATCATAAGTATTACAATTTTTTTTTTTTTGTCATTTTCTCACAAAATGATCCAATTTTTCTAGTTAATGTATTTAGGGAGACAGCAGGGCACATTGTGTAATGGGTGTACACACCCACATGGTTCTGGCCACATCCACACTGCACTGGTCATAGCCCCTCCCCTTCTCAGTATAGGCCCTTGAAAATTTTCAGCTCCAGGCCCATGTGGCCCTTAATCCGGCCCTGTGTGCGGCTGGAACTTTTCGTGTTTTGTGTTTTGGTTTTGGTTCTAATTCTATTTTCTTGTTTTGGTTTTGGCTTGGTTTTGCCAAAACCACCCTTTCGTGTTTTGGTTTTGGTTTTGAATCTGGATGATTTAAAAAAAAAAACATAAAAACAGCTAAAATCACAGAATTTGGGGGTAATATTGCTCCTACTGTATTATTAACCTCAACAACATTCATTTCCACTCATTTCCAGTCTATTCTGAACACCTCACACCTCACAATATTGTTTTTAGGCCTAAAAGTTGCACCGAGGTGGCTGTATGACTAAGCTAAGCGACACAAGTGTGCGGCACAAACACCTGGCCCATCTAGGAGTGACACTGCAGTTGCAGACAAGATGGAACTATTAAAAAACTAGTCCCCAAACAGCACATGATGCAAAGAAGAAAAAGAGGTGCAATTAGGTAGCTGGATGGCCAAGCTAAGCGACACAAGTGTGCGGCACAACCACCTGGTCCAACTAGTAGTGGCACTGCAGTTACAGACAGGATGGCACTTAAAAAAACTAGTCCCCAAACAGCACATGATGCAAAGAAGAAAAAGAGGTGCAATTAGGTAGCTGAATGGCCAAGTTAAGCAACACAAGTGTGCGGCACAAACTTCTGGCCCATCTAGGAGTGGCACTGCAGTTACAGACAGGATGGCAGATTTAAAAAACTAGGTCCCAAACAGCACATGATGCAATGAAGAAAAAGAGGTGCAATGAGGTAGCTGGATGGCGAAGCTAAGTGACACAAGTGTGCGGCACAAACACCTGACCCATCTAGGAGTGGCAGTGCAGTGTCAGACAGGATGGCACTTAAAAAAATTGTCCCCAAACAGCACATGATGCAAAGAAGAAAAAGAGGTGTAAGATGGAATTGTCCTTGGGCCCTCCCATCCACCCTTATGTTGTATAAACAGGACATGCATACTTTAACAAACCAATCATTTCAGTGGCAGGGTCCGCCACACGACTGTGGCTGAAATGACTGGTTTGTTTGGGCCCCCACCAAAAAAGAAGCAATCAATTTCTCCTTGCACAAACTGGCTCTACAGAAGCAAGATGTCGACCTCATCCTCCAATTACTCACCCCTTTTACTGTGTACATCCTCCTCCTCACAGAGTATTAATTATTCCCCACTGGAATCCCCCATCACAGGTTCCTGTGTACTTTCTGGAGGCAATTGTTGGGAAAGGTCTTCCCGGAGGAATTTATAATTCATTTTGATGAACATCATCTTCTCCACATTTAGTGGAAGTAACCTCCTACGCCGATCGCTGACAAGGTTACCGGCTGCACTAAACACTCTTTCGGAGTTCAGACTGGAGGGGGGGAAACTTAGGTAAAATAAAGCCAGTTTGTGCAAGGGCCTCCAAATTGCCTTTTTCCTGCCAGTATACATACGGAATGTCTGACATGCCTACTTGGATGCTGTCACTCATATAATCCTCCACCATTCTTTCAATGGTGACAGAATCATATGCAGTGACAGTAGACATGTCAGTAATTGTTGGCAGGTCCTTCAGTCTGGACTAGATGTCAGCTTTCGCTCCTGACTGCCCTGCATCACCACCAGCGGGTGGGCTAGGAAATCTTATCCTTTTCCTTGCAGCCCCAGTGGCGGGAGAAATTGTAGGAGGATCTGTTGACGGGTCACGTTCTGCTTGAGTTGACAATTTACTAACCAGCAGGTCTTTGCACCTCTGCACACTTTTGTCTGCTGGAAAGAGAGATACAACGTAGGCTTTAAACCTAGGATCGAGCACGGTGGCCAAAATGTAGTGCTCTAATTTCAACAGATTGACCACCCTTGAATCCTGGCAAAGTGAATGAAGGGCTCCATCCACAAGTCCCACATACTTTGCGGAATCGCTCCATCTTAGCTCCTCCTTCAATTTCTCCAGCTGCTTCTGCAAATGTCTTATGAGGGGAATGACCTGACTCAAGCTGGCAGTGTCTGAACTGACTTCACGTGTGGCAAGTTTGAAGGGTTGGAGAACCTTGCACAAGACAGAAATCATTCTCCACTGTGCTTGAGTCAGGTGCTTTACCCCTCCTTTGCCTATATCGTAGGTGGATGTATAGGCTTGAATGGCCTTTTGCTGCTCCTCCATCCTCTGAAGCATATAGAGTGTTGAATTCCATCTCGTTACCATGTCTTGCTTCAGTTGATGGCGGGGCAGGTTCAGGAGTGTTTGCTGGCGCTCCAGTCTTTGGCACGCAGTGGCAGAATGCCGAAAGTGGCCCACAATTTTTCGGGCCACCAACAGCATCTCCTGCACACCCCTGTCATTTTTCAAAAAATTCTGCACCACCAAATTAATTGTATGTGCAAAACATGGGACATGCTGGAATTTGCCCAGTTGTAATACACGCACAATATTGGTGGCGTTGTCCGATATCACAAATCCCCAGGAGAGTCCAATTGGGGTAAGCCATGCTGCGATGATGTTCCTGTAAGAGGTTGTCAGCTGTGTGCCTCTTAAGGAAAGTGGTGATACATAGCGTAGCCTGCCCAGGAACGAGTTGGCATTCGCGAGATACTGCTACTGGTGCCGCTGCTGTTGTTGCTGCAGGAGGCCATACATCTACCCAGTGGGCTGTTACAGTCATATAGTCCTTAGTCTGCCCTGTTCCACTTGTCCACATGTCCGTGGTTAAGTGGACACTGGATACAACCGCATTTTGTAGGACACTGGTGACTCTTTTTCTGACGTCTGTGTACATCTCGGTATCGCCTGTCTAGAGAAGTGGAACCTAGATGGGATTTGATACCAGGGACACAGTACCTCGAACAATTCTCTAAGTCCCACTGAACTAATGGCGGATAGTGGACGCACGTCTAACACCAACATAGCTGGAAGTAGTACAAGTGGTCTTCCGACTTCCCCTCTGGGATGACGATCCACTCCCAGCAGCAACAACAGCAGCGGCAGCAACAGCAGGCGTACCACTCAAGGATCCTACGGAGGAATCCCGGTTAGGAGAGGACTCCTCAGTCTTGACAGTGACATGGCCTGCGGGACTATTGACGTTCCTGACTGAGGAGGAAGTTGACGTTGAGGGAGTTGGTGATGTGGCTTGCAGGAGCTTGGGAACAGGAGGAAGAAGAGATTTAGGTGTCAGTGGACTGCTTACGCTCTTACCCAAAGTTTCACAACTTGACACTGACTTCTGATGAATGCGCAGCAGCTGACGTATAAGGGAGAATGTTCCTAGGTGGTTAACATCCTTACCCCTACTTATTACAGATTGACAGAGGCAACAGATGGCTTGACACCTGTTGTCCGGATTTGTGGAGAAATAATTCCAATTCGAAGAGGTGGCTTTTTTGGTAGTTTGCCCAGGCATCACAATGGGCTTCTTCATCCCAAGGACAACAGGTGTCTCCCCCAGTGCCTGACTTAAACAAACCACATCACCATCAGAATCCTCATTGTCAACTTTCTCTTCAGCACTAGCAACACCCATATACTCATCCTGGTGTACTTCAACCGTGACATCTTCAATTTGAATATAAGGAACTGAACTTGTGGGTGCTCCTTCCAGCACTTGCAGGGGGTGTGCAAATGGTGGAAGGAGCCACCTCTTCCCGTCCAGTGTTGGGAAGGTCAGGCATCGCAACTGCCGATACACTTGGACTCTCCTTGGGGATTTGTGATACCATCTCAGAACGCACAGGTCTTTTCTCTACTCTTTCCAGCTTAACTCTTTTCATTTTTCTAGCTGGAGGATGAGGGCTTCCATCGTCATGTGAAGCTGAGCCACTAGCCATGAACATAGGCCAGGGTCTCAGCCGTTCCTTGCCACTCTGTGTCGTAAATGGCATATTGGCAAGTTTTCATTTCTCCTCAGATGATTTAAATTTCTTTTTTTGGTTCTTTTTACTGAACTTTGGCTTTTTGGATTTTACATGCCCTCTACTATCACATTGGGCATCGGCCTTGGCAGATTACATTGATGGCATTTCATCGTCTATGTCATGGCTAGTGGCAGCAGCTTCAGCACTAGGAGGAAGTGGTTCTTCTTGATCTTTCCCTATTTTATCCTCAAAATATTTGTTCTCCATTATTTTTTGGGAGTTATATGAGACAATATGCGGCACAGGAATGACTGGAATGACTGATGGACAGGGCACTACCACTGGTCTGATGCATCACAACACAACAACACTGTAAGGGACTTCTGGTTGTTGTTGTTGTTATAATTATTATACGGCAGCAGTGGACATATAGCAGCAGCGTATATCATCACTGGAATGACTGATGAGACAGGACACTACCACTGGTGTGATGCAGCACAACACAACAACACTGTAAAGGACTTGTGGTTGTTGTTGTTATTATTATGCGGCAGCAGTGGACATATAGCAGCAGCGTATACCACTGTGACTGCCTTGTCACTGGAATGACAGATGAGACAGGACACTACCACTGGTCTGATGCAGCACAACACAACAACACTGTAAGGGTCTTGTGGTTGTTGTTAATATTATTATACGGCAGCAGTGGACATATAGCAGCAGCGTATATCATCACCGGAATGACTGATGAGACAGGTCACTGCCACTGGTCTGATGCAGCACAACACAACAACACTGTAAGGGACTTGTGGTTTTTGAAATAAATATTATTTGGCAGCAGTGGACATGTAGCAGCAGCGTATATCATCACTGGAATGACTGATGAACAGGACACTACCACTGGTCTGATGCAGCACAACACAACAATACTGTAAGGGACTTGTGGTTGTTGTTAATATTATTATACGGCAGCAGTGGACATATAGCAGCAGCGTATATCATCACCGGAATGACTGATGAGACAGGACACTACCACTGGTCTGATGCAGCACAACACAACAACACTGTAAGGGACTTGTGGTTGTTGTAATAATTTTTATATGACAGCAATGGACAAATAGCAGCAGCGTATATCATCACTGGAATGACTGATGAGACAGGACACTACCACTGGTCTGATGCAGCACAACACACAACACTGTAAGGGACTTGTGGTTGTTGTAATAATTTTTATACGGGAGCAGTGGACATGATGCAGCAACGTATATCGTCACTGGAATGACTGATGAACAGGACACTTCCACTGGTCTGACTTGTGGTTGTTGTTGTTATAATTATTATATGGCAGCAGTGGACATATAGCAGCAGCGTATGTCGTCACTGGAATGACTGATGAACAGGACACTACCACTGGTCTGATGCAGCACAACACAACAACACTGTAAGGGACTTGTGGTTGTTGTTATTATTATTATTATTATACGGCACCAGTGGACATATAGCAGCAGCGTATATCGTCACTGGAATGATTGATGAACAGGACACTACCAATGGTCTGATGCAGCACAACACAACAACACTGTAAGGGACTTGTGGTTGTTGTTTTTGTTATTATTTTATGGCAGCAGTGGACATATAGCAGCAGTGTATACCACTGTGACTGCCTCGTCACTGGGATGACTGATGAGACAGGACACTACCACTGGTCTGATGCAGCACAAACACAGCAACACTGTGGACATATAGCAGCAGCGTATACCACTGTGACTGCCTCGTCATTGGAATGACTGATGAGACAGTACACTACCACTGACCTGATGCAGCACAACACAACACCACTTTATACAGCTACACTGGATATATAGCAACAGAGGACACCAACACTGTGACTGGCTGGACTGATGCAGCACAATAGACTGACTACACTGGACTGGACTGGACTGCACAACACAGCACCACTTTATACAGCTACACTGGATATATGGCAGCAGAGGACACCAACACTGTGACTACACTGGACTGGACTGAGCAGCACAACACAGCACAAGACTCGCCACCCCACTTTCCCGCCCCCACACAGACACTGAACACTGAGGACACGTCCTCTCAATACACTCTCCGAGACTGGAGTGAAAATGTCCGTGACGCGCATCCCAGCTTTCACAGCAGCGCCGGCCAGCCAATGTGGAAGGAGAGGGAATGCTGCAGCGGCGTCGCCACCAATTACATAGCGCTGCTGCGGCTCCCTCCTCCCCCTTCCTCCTCCTCCTTCTCCGCTGCTCCTTCTCCTCCTCCAGCACAGGTGGCTTGTGATGAGCCAATTTGACTCATTACAAGCCGCTGACTTTAGAGAATGGGGTCCGTTGCACCCTCAGTGGGACTGCGCTGTGTGCCAGGCACACCTGGCACACATGTAGTTACGGCACTGGAAGTAAGCAAACTAGACACTAGAGTTCTACTCTAAAAGTACATTTTTTACAACATAATCAACATGTTATCTATACCAAATTTTACACCCATTCTCAGTATATAATACATAGTTCTCCTTAATTCCTGATCATCGATGTCCATTGCTCTTGTGGTTGCATCACTGAAGATAGATTAATGACACAAGAATAAATGAATAGCTTCTCAATTGAAAGTGTTTGGACAGAGATCTTGATAATGTAATTTATGTTGAATCGTATCATCTTGGACCCACCCTCACTGCAATGTAGTAAGTAAATCACGGCTCTATATAGCAGGGCCGCTATGATGCAATAATCACTCCAGCGCACCCTTACTCCACCCACACTTTCCACCTGGCTGTCTCCTTCAGAATACTCATAGAGAGGTATTTCTCAATGTCAGCAAAAATGGAATAAACTGTATTTTGCAATTCTTTTGTGAAATGTTGAAATGCAAAATATACATATAGATGTATCCACTTCAAGAAAATTCCTGGTAGGCCGACATGTCTGTTGGGCCTGTTTGTGTGCTGCCATGTGGCCCCAAACCCCCACATGACAGGCAGCCCACCACACTCATTACACTGCATTGTTCCTATTCATTCTGTTATTCTATCTCAGCAGTACAGCAGCTCTGCCATCCAGTCATTCTGCCATGGCTGCACATTATGTTATCTCTCTTGTGATGCCCATGCCACTTTTGGTTCCTAATCCGCCCCTGGTCTCAGACACTACTGCAGTAAAAGACGCAAGGAAGGCCACAATCGCGTACAATCAGGCCCTATAATGAAGGATCCTGCACCCCTCAGCAGACCCTATCCCCATTAGGGCTGCTTCCATAAAATTCCCAGGCTGGTTTTCCATCCCAATCCGGCACTGACCCAATTACACCGAGCCTCCCTGCACATTAAACGGATCTTCTAGTCACGCCATGCCGTGTTGTGACTTGGCAGCACTGAGCATCTTTTTGTGCAACTTTTTTTCTTCAGAATGTGTCTTATTCGCAAAATGATGTGAATAGGATACACAAGCAGCTTATGCTGATTAAAATAATATGTGGCATGCCTATATTCTATGCGTGACCGTGGCTGTATCTGCAAATGAAATGGCGTTGCACGGGACCTGTCAGCTCACTCACGCCAGGCATGTCCCGCTATAGTACATGGCATATTGAGACAAGCTGTATGAGGACAGATCTACTGTAAATGTAGAATGAGTATGTATAAAAAATGCAGAAACACCATCACTAGAGGTCAAGTCACACTTACCTACTCTCCTGGAACAGACGCTGGAAGTCTCACGATTTTTCAGACTCTTGGAAGAGTGGGTAGATCTCCAGCGTCACGCCCACGTTGTGTAGTGAAGTGTGCAGGATGGGGAGTGTAATGACAGGAATTGCAGATCCCTTTGGAGGAGAGGAGTCAATATGAAGTGATTCAATGGGAATCACTTCATTTTGTCTCCACCTCTATTTTTAGGCTCATGATTTGTGGGTTTATGATGTAATTAGAGATGAGCGGGTTCGGTTCTAAGAGAGGCAAGGAGACCAAGGCATAGCTGTGACATAGGACTGGCTCGAGAGTACACTGATGGAAGTCAGTGACAGCTGTGCAGATCATTCTGCATTGGGAGAGAGTAGCGGTAAAGCTTGATCTCATGAGCAATCTTGATTCAGCACATGCTTCACATCGTTGAAATGCTTTTTTATATTTGCCCCCTCACGTTTTCAGATGCGGACTGAACTCACTGCATTAGTCATGCCCACTCACATCTCTCTCTTCCTATCCATGGAAGTCTGGTGTGCATGCTCATCTAACAGCCGGTGAAAGACTCTCATCATTGAATGCACTAATATGCAGTTCTCTTGGTAAGAGAATACCAGTGTCTTGGCAGGCCTAGGGACCAAAACATCCTCCTCCTCTTCCACCCTCTCCACGTACCACCAGAAACCACCTTAACCTCCTCCTCCACACTAACTTCTCCAGCCTCCTCACTCACTGCCTCACCCATTACTACCTTGTTTTCCATACTCCTCTGATTAACAAGGCTCCTGGTAGGCATGATTCAAAAACTCTAGCACTCTCTCACTAGCTCCTTCTCTGAAAAATGCCTCACTACCTATCAGAGACAAAATGGTGGCTCAGAGATAGAGATGTGCGGCCATGGAAGTCTGGTGTGCATGCTCATCTAACAGCCGGTGAAAGACTCTCATCATTGAATGCACTAATGTGCAATTCTCTTGATAAGAGAATCACATTGCGCCCAGTGCACGTCTTGCCAGGCCTAGGGACCAAAACATCCTCCTCCTCTTCCACCCTCTCCACCGCACCACCAGAAACCACCTTAACCTCCTCCTCTGCACTACCTCCCTCAGCCTCCTCACTCACTGCCTCCTCCATTACTACCTCTTCCTCCATACTCCTCTGATTAACAAGGGTCCTGGTAGGCATGATTCAAAAACTCTAGCACTCTCTCACTAGCTCCTTCTCTGAAAAATGCCTCACTACCTATTAGAGACAAAATGGTGGCTCAGAGGTTTATATATGGTGTGTGATGTAGCAGTCATGGGGCATTTGTGTGCCAATGAATGAGGCCCTTTCAAATGAGTGAAATCGCAGTGTGAAACTCGCATTCTGGTTGGTCTAAAAACTCATATGCTTCCTTGTCTGTATTATCATGAGTTCTCACATGCTGGTGACGTTTTTTACTTAAAAATCCCACTCCATTACATTTGCGAGTTGCAGCACCAACTCACATCCTCTCAAAGTGCGAAAAGGTGCGAGTTGAAATTTGACTAACAACTCGCACTGCTTTACATCTGGGGGTATATTTAATAAGCTCTCGATTTTGACCGAGATGGTGTTTTTTCTTCAAAGTGTCATCTCGGGAATTTACTAAACTCAAATTTCGGCAGTGATGAGGGCATTCGTATTTTTTTGGAAGTCAAAGAAAAAAATTACGAATGAATACACCATCGGTCAAATACGCCTGTTATTTGGTAGAACTCAGTAATTTACTAAAAAGTGTAATTCACAAACACTGCCGGCAATAGCTAAACACTGCAGTGAAAAAATGCAATTTGTAAAAAAAAGCTAAAATAAAACAGACCTGCTTTTTTTTACCGTGTTCTGATAGGCATGCACGGATCCATGAGATCCGTGCATGTTTATCAGTGGGAAGGGGTTGGATTGTGTTAAATTTGCTGGACAAAAATGTGTGGGGTCCCCCCCACTAAGCAAAACCAGCCTCGGGCTCTTTGAGCCGGTCCTGGTTCACAAAATATGTGGGAAAAAATGACCGGGGTTCCCCCATATTTCATAAACCAGCACCAAGCTCTGCGCCTGGTCCTGGTTCCAAAAATACGGGGGACAAAAAGCGTAGGGGTCCCCCGTATTTTTTAAACCAGCACCGGGCTCCACTAGCCAGGTACATAATGCCACAGCTGGGGGACACTTTTATATTGGTCCCTGCGTCCCTGGCATTACATACCCCACTAGTCACCCCTGGCTGGGGTACCCTGGAGGAGTGTGAACCCCTTAAATCAAGCCCCCCCCCTCCAGCCACCCAAGGGCCAGGGGTGAAGCCCGAGGCTGTCCCCCCCTTCCAAGGGCGGCGGATGGGGGGGCTAATAGCCTTTTGTGAAAATGAGAATATTGTTTTTAGTAGCAGTACTACAAGTCCCAGCAAGCCTCCCCCACAAGCTGGTACTTGGAGAACCACAAATACCAGCATGCGGTGGAAAACCGGGCCCGCTAGTACCTGTAGTACTACTACTAAAAAAATACCCCATAAAAAACAGGACACACACACCGTGAAAGTAAAATTTTATTACATACATGCACACCACCATACATACATACTTACCTATGTTCACACGTGGCTCGGTCCTCTTCTCCATGTAGAATCTTAGGGGTACCTGAGAAAAAAATTATACTCACATAATCCAGGGTATCTTCTTTCCTTTGTATAATCCACGTACTTGGCAAAAAAATAAAACGGAAACCCGACCACGCACTGAAAGGGGTACCATGTTTACACATGGGACCCCTTTCCCCGACTGCCAGGAACCCCCCTGACTCCTGTCAAAGAGGGTCCCTTCAGCCAATCAGGGAGCGCCACGTCGTGGCACTCTCCCGATTGGCTGTGTGCTCCTGTAGTGTCTGTCAGGCAGCACACGGCACAGATACAATGTAGCGCCTATGCGCTCCATTGTAGCCAATGGTGGGAACTTTGCGGTCAGCGGTGAGGTTACTTTCGGTCAACCGCTGACCGCAAAGTTCCCACCATTGGCTACAATGGAGCGCATAGGCGCTACATTGTATCTGTGCCGTGTGCTGCCTGACAGACGCTACAGGAGCACACAGCCAATCAGGAGAGTGCCACGACGTGGCGCTCCCTGATTGGCTGAAGGGACCCTCTTTGACAGGAGTCAGGGGGGGCCTGGCAGTCGGGGAAAGGGGTCCCATGTGTAAACATGGGACCCCTTTCAGTGCGTGGTGGGGATTCCGTTTTATTTTTTTGCCAAGTACGTGGAGGGCATTCGTATTTTTTGGAAGTCAAAGAAAAAAATTACGAATGAATACACCATCGGTCAAATACGCCTGTTATTTGGTAGAACTCGGTAATTTACTAAAAAGTGTAATTCACAAACACTGCCGGCAATAGCTAAACACTGCCGTGAAAAAATGCAATTCGTAAAAAAAAGCTAAAATAAAACAGACCTACTTTATTTTACTGTGTTCTGATAGGCATGCACGGATCCATGAGATCCGTGCATGTTTATCAGTGGGAAGGGGTTGGATTGTGTTAAATTTGCTGGACAAAAATGCATGGGGTCTCCCACACTAAGCAAAACCAGCCTCGGGCTCTTTGAGCCGGTCCTGGTTCACAAAATATGTGGGAAAAAATGACCGGGGTTCCCCCATATTTTATAAACCAGCACCAAGCTCTGCGCCTGGTCCTGGTTCCAAAAATACGGGGGACAAAAAGCGTAGGGGTCCCCCGTATTTTTGAAACCAGCACCAGGCTCCACTAGCCAGGTACATAATGCCACAGCCGGGGGACACTTTTATATTGGTCCCTGCGGCCCTGGCATTACATACCCAACTAGTCACCCCTGGCTGGGGTACCCTGGAGGAGTGGGAACCCCTTAAATCAAGGGGGCCCCCCCTCCAGCCACCCAAGGGCCAGGGGTGAAGCCCGAGGCTGTCCCCCCCATCCAAGGGCGGCGGAAGGGGGGCTAATAGCCTTTTATGAAAATGAGAATATTGTTTTTAGTAGCAGTACTACAAGTCCCAGAAAGCCTCCCCCACAAGCTGGTACTTGGAGAACCACAAGTACCAGCATGCGGTGGAAAACCGGGCCCACTGGTACCTGTAGTGCTACTACTGAGTACTTCTCCAAGTACCAGCTTGTGGGGGAGGCTTGATGGGACTTGTAGTACTGCTACTAAAAACAATATTCTCATTTTCACAAAAGGCTATCAGCCCCCCATCCGCCGCCCTTGGATGGGGTGACAGCCTCGGGCTTCACCCCTGGCCCTTGGGTGGCTGGAGGGGGGGACCCCTTGATTTAAGGGGTTCCCACTCCTCCAGGGTACCCCGGCCAGGGGTGACTAGTTGGGTATGTAATGCCAGGGCCGCAGGGACCAATATAAAAGTGTCCCCCGGCTGTGGCATTATGTACCTGGCTAGTGGAGCCCGGTGCTGGTTTAAAAAATACGGGGGACCCCTACGCTTTTTGTCCCCTGTATTTTTGGAACCAGGACCAGGCGCAGAGCCCGGTGCTGGTTTATAAAATATGGGGGAACCCCGGTCATTTTTTTCCACATATTTTGTGAACCAGGACCGGCTCAAAGAGCCCGAGGCTGGTTTTGTTTAGGGGGGGGACCCCACACATTTTTTTTTTTTTTAATTTTAACAATGTTTTTTTTTTACGAAAGGTGCACAATGAAGCCCAGCACAGATCTCACAGATCCGGCCGAGATTCATTGTGTTAATGTCGGCAGTGTTTTACAATTCACTCCCGTAAAACACTGCCAAAAAAAAAATGACATCGACATCGGAAAATTCGAAAAATGCAGAATACGACAGCTTAGTAAATTAGTCGTAATAAATTCAAAAAGTTGCAATTTTACACTTTCGATGTCATTCGTGTTTGAACTTTAACCTCATTCGGAAAAATACGAATTTTAGTAAATATACCCCCTGGTGTCCTTTTTGACCCTCTACCAAAATTTGAAGGTACTGTGTGCCACCTAGTGGCTGCTTTTAATTCCTATAAAAACAATAAGGTAAAAACAAAATGGTGGAGAAAAGTTCATCAACACTGAGCACTTCAAGGATTTCTGTAAAATCTTTATACTCAAAGACAGCAGAGCAAGTAAAAGAGAATTTTAAGGAAAGTAAAGTTTACGGCATAATATGGAAGATGTTTTACTCAAATACTCAATTTATTTTATTCACAGTTGATGTAAAATCATATTCCATTACAGTGGGCGATGTGCAACAGAAAGAAAAAGCAACATGATAAAACCAAATTGGAACTATACCAGATATTTTTTTTTCCTTATTTTTTCAAAAAGAAAACAAAAATACTTTTATGGTTAAAATACTTTCCATGATAACTGGATTCATATTGTCCACTAAAGTGGAGAGGTGTAAATTCTTTAGTGTTACAGTATGTATAAGACCGGAAGATTATAAAAAAAATAAAAAAAAAATCTTGCATTAGGTTTTCATAATTTATAGGTTAATGGCCCTCATTCCGAGTTGTTCGCTCGGTAATTTTCTTCGCATCGCAGCGATTTTCCGCTAATTGCGCATGCGCAATGTTCGCACTGCGACTGCGCCAAGTAAATTTGCTAAGCAGTTTGGTATTTTACTCACGGCATTACAAGGTTTTTTCTTCGTTCTGGTGATCGGAGTGTGATTGACAGGAAGTGGGTGTTTCTGGGCGGAAACTGGCCGTTTTATGGGAGTGTGTGAAAAAACGCTACCGTTTCTGGGTGAAACACGGGAGTGGCTGGAGAAACGGGGGAGTGTCTGGGCGAATGCTGGGTGTGTTTGTGACGTCAAACCAGGAACGACAAGCACTGAACTGATCGCACTGGAAGAGTAAGTCTCGAGCTACTCAGAAACTGCACAGATAAATCTTTTCGCAATATTGCAAATCTTTCGTTCGCAATTTTGCTAAGCTAAGATTCACTCCCAGTAGGCGGCGGCTTAGCGTGTGCAATGCTGCTAAAAGCAGCTTGCGAGCGAACAACTCGGAATGAGGGCCAATAACTGAGCATTTTAAATACAATTAATATTATATTCTACATATTTTGACCACCACCTCTCTTTCCTCTCAAACTGTCCATTTAAAATATTCCTCCTTGGCTGTGGCGTAAGTGTCGCGGTAAATGCGGGCATGTCACGGCCATTTTCAGGGCCAGCCAATGATGTCACCAGCATTTTCTTTGATCGGAAACATGGTGGCAGTGTCCCTGCATTCGCGGGATGCTGCATAGGCAACGGTCAAACTTATTTGAGGTTTTTGCGATGCAATCGCAATTGAATTGCGATCACATTGCGCAGCGGCACCACATATGCTGGGTGGGCATGCCCGGTGCTGGGCAGCTCCCAGCATGTGATTTCAGTGGTCACAGATTTTGCTAAAATAGCAAAATTTGTGACCAACTCGGAATAACCCCCCTATACAGAGGGTAAATGGAAGTAAGCAGTGCCGTAACTAGACATTTTAGCGCTGTGTGCAAAATAGGGCATCGGTGCCCCCCCTCTATGTAAAAAAGGGGCAAAAAATATAGGGGCGTAGCTTCATGGGTAAGGGGTGTGGCCACAAAATAGTACCAATTCATATTACATATTATTAGAGATGTGCACCGGAAATTTTTCGGGTTTTGTGTTTTGGTTTTGGGTTCGGTTCCGTGGCCGTGTTTTGGGTTCGAACGCGTTTTGGCAAAACCTCACCGAATTTTTTTTGTCGGATTCGGATGTGTTTTGGATTCGGGTGTTTTTTTCAAAAAACCCTAAAAAACAGCTTAAATCATAGAATTTGGGGGTCATTTTATCCCAAAGTATTATTAACCTCAATAACCATAATTTCCACTCATTTTCAGTCTATTCTGAACACCTCACACCTCACAATATTATTTTTAGTCCTAAAATTTGCACCGAGGTCGCTGGATGACTAAGCTCAGCGACCCAAGTGGCCGACACAAACACCTGGCCCAACTAGGAGTGGCACTGCAGTGTCACGCAGGATGGCCCTTCCAAAAAACACTCCCCAAACAGCACATGACGCAAAGAAAAAAAGAGGCGCAATGAGGTAGCTGTGTGACTAAGCTCAGCGACCCTAGTGGCCGACACAAACACCTGGCCCATCTAGGAGTGGCACTGCAGTGTCACGCAGGATGGCCCTTCCAAAAAACACTCCCCAAACAGCACATGACGCAAAGAAAAAAAGAGGTGCATTGAGGTAGCTGTGTGAGTAAGCTAAGCGACCCTAGTGGCTGACACAAAAACCTGGCCCATCTAGGAGTGGCACTGCAGTGTCAGGCCGGATGGCCCTTCCAAAAAATACTCCCCAAACAGCACATGACGCAAAGAAGAAAAAAAAGAGGCGCAATGAGGTAGCTGTGTGACTAAGATAAGCGACCCTAGTGGCCGACACAAACACCTGGCCCATCTAGGAGTGGCACTGCAGTGTCACGCAGGATGGCCCTTCCAAAAAACACTCCCCAAACAGCACATGATGCAAAGAAAAATGAAAGAAAAAAGAGGTGCAAGATGGAATTGTCCTTGCGCCCTCCCACCCACCCTTATGTTGTATAAACAGGACATGCACACTTTAACCAACCCATCATTTCAGTGACAGGGTCTGCCACACGACTGTGACTGAAATGACAGGTTGGTTTGGACCCCCACCAAAAAAGAAGCAATTAATCTCTCCTTGCACAAACTGGCTCTACAGAGGCAAGATGTCCACCTCATCATCATCCTCCGATTCATCACCGTGTACATCCCCCTCCTCACAGATTATCAATTCGTCCCCATTGGAATCCACCATCACAGCTCCCTGTGTACTTTGTGGAGGCAATTGCTGCTGGTGAATGTCTCCATGGAGGAATTGATTATAATTCATTTTAATGAACATCATCTTCTCCACATTTTCTGGAAGTAACCTCGTACGCCGATTGCTGACAAGGTGAGCGGCGGCACTAAACACTCTTTCGGAGTACACACTTGTGGGAGGGCAACTTAGGTAGAATAAAGCCAGTTTGTGCAAGGGCCTCCAAATTGCCTCTTTTTCCTGCCAGTATACGTACGGACTGTCTGACGTGCCTACTTGGATGCGGTCACTCATATAATCCTCCACCATTCTTTCAATGGTGAGAGAATCATATGTAGTGACAGTAGACGACATGTCCGTAATCGTTGCCTGGTCCTTCAGTCCGGACCAGATGTCAGCATCAGCAGTCGCTCCAGACTGCCCTGCATCACCGCCAGCGGGTGGGCTCGGAATTCTGAGCCTTTTCCTCGCACCCCCAGTTGCGGGAGAATGTGAAGGAGGAGATGTTGACAGGTCGCGTTCCGCTTGACTTGACAATTTTCTCACCAGCAGTTCTTTGAACCCCTGCAGACTTGTGTCTGCCGGAAAGAGAGATACAACGTAGGTTTTAAATCTAGGATCGAGCACGGTGGCCAAAATGTAGTGCTCTGATTTCAACAGATTGACCACCCGTGAATCCTTGTTAAGCGAATTAAGGGCTCCATCCACAAGTCCCACATGCCTAGCGGAATCGCTCAGTGTTAGCTCCTCCTTCAATGTCTCCAGCTTCTTCTGCAAAAGCCTGATGAGGGGAATGACCTGACTCAGGCTGGCAGTGTCTGAACTGACTTCACGTGTGGCAAGTTCAAAAGGTTGCAGAACCTTGCACAACGTTGAAATCATTCTCCACTGCGCTTGAGACAGGTGCATTCCACCTCCTATATCGTGGTCAGTTGTATAGGCTTGAATGGCCTTTTGCTTCTCCTCCAACCTCTGAAGCATATAGAGGGTTGAATTCCACCTCGTTACCACTTCTTGCTTCAGATGATGGCAGGGCAGGTTCAGGCGTTTTTGGTGTTGCTCCAGTCTTCTGTACGTGGTGCCTGTACGCCGAAAGTGTCCCGCAATTCTTCTGGCCACCGACAGCATCTCTTGCACGCCCCTCTCGTCTTTTAAATAATTCTGCACCACCAAATTCAAGGTATGTGCAAAACATGGGACGTGCTGGAATTTGCCCATATTTAATGCACACACAATATTGCTGGCGTTGTCCGATGCCACAAATCCACAGGAGAGTCCAATTGGGGTAAGCCATTCTGCGATGATCTTCCTCAGTTGCCGTAAGAGGTTTTTAGCTGTGTGCGTATTCTGGAAAGCGGTGATACAAAGCGTAGCCTGCCTAGGAAAGAGTTGGCGTTTGCGAGATGCTGCTACTGGTGCCGCCGCTGCTGTTCTTGCGGCGGGAGTCAATACATCTACCCAGTGGGCTGTCACAGTCATATAGTCCTCAGTCTGCCCTGCTCCACTTGTCCACGTGTCCGTGGTTAAGTGGACATTGGGTACAACTGCATTTTTTAGGACACTGGTGAGTCTTTTTCTGAGGTCTGTGTACATTTTCGGTATCGCCTGCCTAGAGAAATGGAACCTAGATGGTATTTGGTACCGGGGACACAGTACCTCAATCAAGTCTATAGTTGGCTCTGCAGTAATGGATGGATACCGGAACCACGTTTCTCACCGCCCAGGATGCCAAGGCCTCAGTTATCCGCTTTGCAGCAGGATGACTGCTGTGATATTTCATCTTCCTCGCAAAGGACTGTTGGACAGTCAATTGCTTGGTGGAAGTAGTAAAAGTGGTCTTACGACTTCCCCTCTGGGATGACCATCGACTCCCAGCAGCAACAACAGCAGCGCCAGCAGCAGTAGGCGTTACACTCAAGGATGCATCGGAGGAATCCCAGGCAGGAGAGGACTCGTCAGAATTGCCAGTGACATGGCCTGCAGGACTATTGGCATTCCTGGGGAAGGAGGAAATTGACACTGAGGGAGTTGGTGGGGTGGTTTTCGTGAGCTTGGTTACAAGAGGAAGGGATTTACTGGTCAGTGGACTGCTTCCGCTGTCGCCCAAAGTTTTTGAACTTGTCACTGACTTATGATGAATGCGCTGCAGGTGACGTATAAGGGAGGATGTTCCGAGGTGGTTAACGTCCTTACCCCTACTTATTACAGCTTGACAAAGGCAACACACGGCTTGACACCTGTTGTCCGCATTTCTGTTGAAATACTTCCACACCGAAGAGCTGATTTTTTGGGTAATTTCACCAGGCATGTCAATGGCCATATTCCTCCCACGGACAACAGGTGTCTCCCCGGGTGCCTGACTTAAACAAACCACCTCACCATCAGAATCCTCCTTGTCAATTTCATCCCCAGCGCCAGCAACACCCATATCCTCCTCATCCTGGTGTACTTCAACACTGACATCTTCAATCTGACTATCAGGAACTGGACTGCGGGTGCTCCTTCCAGCACTTGCAGGGGGCGTGCAAATGGTGGAAGGCGCATGCTCTTCACGTCCAGTGTTGGGAAGGTCAGGCATCGCAACCGACGCAATTGGACTCGCCTTGTGGATTTGTGATTTCGAAGAACGCACAGTTCTTTGGTGTGCTTTTGCCAGCTTAAGTCTTTTCATTTTTCTAGCGAGAGGCTGAGTGCTTCCATCCTCATGTGAAGCTGAACCACTAGCCATGAACATAAGCCAGGGCCTCAGCCGTTCCTTGCCACTCCGTGTGGTAAATGGCATATTGGCAAGTTTACGCTTCTCCTCCGATGATTTTATTTTAGATTTTTGAGTCCTTTTTTTACTGATATTTTGTGTTTTGGATTTTACATGCTCTGTACTATGACATTGGGCATCGGCCTTGGCAGACATCGTTGATGGAATTTCATCGCCTCGGCCATGACTAGTGGCAGCAGCTTCAGCACGAGGTGGAAGTGGATCTTGATCTTTCCCTATTTTTGGAACCTCAACATTTTTGTTCTCCATATTTTAATAGGCACAACTAAAAGGCACCTCAGGTAAACAATGGAGATGGATGGATACTAGTATACTTATGGATGACGAGTGACTGACGACACAGAGGTAGCTACAGCCGTGGACTACCGTACTGCGTCTGCTAGTATAGAGATGATAATGATATAAAAAATATATATATATCACTACTGCAGGTATATATAATATAATGACGGACCTGCTGGACACTGTCAGCAGACTCCTAAACTACTAGTATGAAGAAGATAGAAAGAAAAAACCCACCACAGGTAGGTATACAATTATGGACGAGCACTGACGACACAGAGGTAGCTACAGCCGTGGACTACCGTACTGCGTCTGCTAGTATAGAGATGATAATGATATAAAAAATATATATATATCACTACTGCAGGTATATATAATATAATGACGGACCTGCTGGACACTGTCAGCAGACTCCTAAACTACTAGTATGAAGAAGATAGAAAAAAAAACCCCACCACAGGTAGGTATACAATTATGGACGAGCACTGACGACACAGAGGTAGCCACAGCCGTGGACTACCATACTGCGTCTGCTGGTATAGAGATGATAATGATATAAAAAATGTATATATATCACTACTGCAGGTATATATAATATAATGACGGACCTGCTGGACACTGTCAGCAGACTCCTAAACTACTAGTATGAAGAAGATAGAAAAAAAAACCCACCACAGGTAGGTATACAATTATGGACGAGCACTGATGACACAGAGGTAGCCACAGCTGTGGACTACCGTACTGCATCTGCTAGTATAGAGATGATAATGATATAAAAAATATATATATATCACTACTGCAGGTATATATAATATAATGACGGACCTGCTGGACACTGTCAGCAGACTCCTAAACTACTAGTATGAAGAAGATAGAAAAAAAACCCCACCACAGGTAGGTATACAATTATGGACGAGCACTGACGACACAGAGGTAGCCACAGCCGTGGACTACCGTACTGCGTCTGCTAGTATAGAGATGATAATGATATAAAAAATATATATATATCACTACTGCAGGTATATATAATATAATGACGGACCTGCTGGACACTGTCAGCAGACTCCTAAACTACTAGTATGAAGAAGATAGAAAAAAAAAAACCACCACAGGTAGGTATACAATTATGGACGAGCACTGACGACACAGAGGTAGCCACAGCCGTGGACTACCGTACTGCGTCTGCTAGTATAGAGATGATAATGATATAAAAAATATATATATATCACTACTGCAGGTATATATAATATAATGACGGACCTGCTGGACACTGTCAGCAGACTCCTAAACTACTAGTATGAAGAAGATAGAAAAAAAAAAACCACCACAGGTAGGTATACAATTATGGACGAGCACTGACGACACAGAGGTAGCCACAGCCGTGGACTACCGTACTGCGTCTGATAGTATAGAGATGATATGATATAAAAAATATATGTATATCACTACTGCAGGTATATATAATATAATGACGGACCTGCTGGACACTGTCAGCAGACTCCTAAACTACTAATATGAAGAAGATAGAAAAAAAAACCCCACCACAGGTAGGTATACAATTATGGACGAGCACTGACGACACAGATGTAGCTACAGCCGTGGACTACCGTACTGCGTCTGCTAGTATAGAGATGATAATGATATAAAAAATATATATATATCACTACTGCAGGTATATATAATATAATGACGGACCTGCTGGACACTGTCAGCAGACTCCTAAACTACTAGTATGAAGAAGATAGAAAAAAAAACCCCACCACAGGTAGGTATACAATTATGGACGAGCACTGACGACACAGAGGTAGCCACAGCCGTGGACTACCGTACTGCGTCTGCTAGTATAGAGATGATAATGATATAAAAAATATATATATATCACTACTGCAGGTATATATAATATAATGACGGACCTGCTGGACACTGTCAGCAGACTCCTAAACTACTAGTATGAAGAAGATAGAAAAAAAAACCCCACCACAGGTAGCTATACAATTATGGACGAGCACTGACGACACAGAGGTAGCTACAGCCGTGGACTACCGTACTGCATCTGCTAATATAGAGATGATAAAGATGATAGAGATGAACAAAAAAAATATAACACTACTGCAGGTAAATATTTATATAATATAATGAATGACGGACCTGCTGGACACTGTCAGCAGAATGCGTTTATAGAATAAAAAAAAAAAACACCACAGGAGTGTTTAACTTTTTCAGGCAGACAATATACTGGTGGTCACTGGTCAGTCACACTGGCAGCAAAAGTGTGCACTGTACTCCTGCTATAACAGCACCCCAGTCTCCCCCACAATTCAGCTGTGTGAGCAGTGAGCACTCAGCACAGTCAGATATACATAGATGATATTATCATGCAGCACACTGAGGCTGAGCACAGATATGGTATGTGACTGTGTATCGTTTTTTTTCAGGCAGAGAACGGATTATATTAAATAATAAATAAAACTGGTGGTGGTCAGTCACTAGTAACTAACTATCAGCAAAACTCTGCACTCTGAGTACTCCTAATGCTCCCCAAAATTACTAAGTAATCAACTCAAGTGTCTCTATCTATTCTAACGGAGAGGACGCCAGCCACGTCCTCTCCCTATCAATCTCAATGCACGTGTGAAAATGGCGGCGACGCGCGGCTCCTTATATAGAATCCGAGTCTCGCGATAGAATACGAGCATCGCGAGAATCCGACAGCGGGATGATGACGTTCGGGCGCGCTCGGGTTAGCCGAGCAAGGCGGAAAGATCCGAGTCTGCCTCGGACCCGTGTAAAAAGGCTGAAGTTCGGGGGGTTCGGATTCCGAGGAACCGAACCCGCTCATCTCTACATATTATAGTAGTCTCCATTATTCAAATTATGCCGCACAGTAGCACCACTACACCAGGTACAGCCCCTCAAACACATTACAGCGGACAGATTCCACTGTTTACACATTACGGCAGACAGCAACCCCTTTTTACACATTACGGCAGACAGCAACCCCTTTTTACACATTATGGCAGACAGCGTCCCCTTTTAAATATTACGGCAGACAGTTTCCCCTTTTTACACATTACGGCAGACAGCGAACCCTTTTTACACATTACGGCAGACTGCGTCCCCCTTTTTACACATTACAGCAGACAGTGTCCCCTTTTTAAACATTACAGCAGCAAGTCCCCCTTTTTACACATTACGGCAGTCAGCGTCCCCCTTTTTACACATTACGGCAGCCAGCATCCCCTTTTACACATTACTGCAGACAGCTTCCCCTTTTTACACATAACGGCAGACATTGTCCCCTTTTTACACATTACGGCAGACAGCATCCCCTTTTTACACATTACAGCAGACTACGTCCGCTTTTTACACATTACGGCAGATTGCGTCCCCCTTTTTACACATTACAGCAGATAGTCCCCCTTTTTACACATTACAGCAGATAGTCCCCTTTTTACACATTACGGCAGACAGTCCCTCTTTTTACACATTACGGCAGACTGCGTCCCCCTTTTTACACATTACAGCCGACAGTGTCCCCTTTTTACACATTACGGCAGCCAGTCCCCCTTTTTACACATTACGGCAGACTGCGTCCCCCTTTTTACACATTACGGCAGTCAGCGTCCCCCTTTTTAAACATTACGGCAGCCAGCATCCCCTTTTACACATTACGGCAGACTGCTTCCCCTTTTTACACATTACGACAGACAGCGTCCCCTTCTTATACATTACAGCAGACTGCGTCCCCCTTTTTACACATTACGGCAGACTGCGTCCCCCTTTTTACACATTACGGCAGATAGTCCCCCTTTTTACACATTACGGCAGACAGTGTACCCTTTTTACACATTACGGCAGCCAGTCCCCCTTTTTACACATTACGGCAGACTGTGTCCCCCTTTTTACACATTACGGCAGTCAGCGTCCCCCTTTTTACACATTACGGCAGACAGCGTCCCCTTTTACACATTACGGAAATATGGAAACGGGGCCTGGACTGCATACCCTGGATTATTATAATGGGATGTGCTACCTTGCTGGGACTAAGTACTGCAATACTACAACATAGGAACAAAGGGTGCAGGTGCACCATACACCATTAAAATTAATATAACCATAATATAATATTTGAAGTTCTTGGCATATATTGGCCAGTATATGAGCCTGCCCACCTGCTTCACGGTGACCTCATCAGACAGGTCCCTAACACTATAGGGGTTCACCTCCGGGATGCAGAGCACCCCCAGACCACCCCAGCATCCCACTTCTTACACATTACAGCAGAGTCCCCCTTTTACACATTAGATATAAAGACAGATAGATAGATAGATAGATAGATAGATAGATAGATAGACAGACAGAATAGAAAAGATAAATAAAGACTTACAATCTCTCCGCTGGCTCAGGCAGTCAGGTCCTTGGTGCTGGCAGCTCCGGGAGCAGAGAAGAAGGAGGAGGAGGGAGCCACAGTAGCACAGTGTAATTACTCGTGGCGCCACATGCAGCTGTACCTCTCCTTCCGCATTGACTGGCCGCCGCCACTGTGAATGCTGGGATGAGAGAAGCGCATCCTAGCATTCAAAGCAGCGCTGGTCAGCCAATGCGGAAGGAGAGGTACTGCTACAGCGGCGCCGCCACCAATTACATAGCGCTGCTGTGGCTCCCTCCTCCCCCTCTCTCCTCCTCCTTCTCCAATGATCCCTCTCCTCTTCCGGCAGAGGTGGCTTGTAATAAGTCAATTTGACTCATTACAAGCCACTGACTTTAGATAATTGGGTGCCGTTGCGCCCTCAGTGGGACTGCGCTGTGTGCCAGGCACACCTGGCACACATGTAGTTACGGCACTGGAAGTAAGCAAACTAGACACTAGAGTACTACTCTAAAAGTAAATTTTTTACAACATAATCAACATGTTATCTATACCAAATTTTGCACCCATGCTCAGTCTATAATACATAGTTCTCCTTAATTCCTGATCATCGATGTCCATTGCACATGGTGGTTGCATCACTGACGATAGATTAATGACACAAACATAAAGGAATAGCTTCCTAGCTTCTCAAGTGAAAGTGTTTGGACAGAGATCTTGATAATGTAATATATGTTGAATCGTATCATCTTGGACCCACCCTCACTGCAATGTAGTTTATCACGGCTCTATATAGTAGGGCCGCTATGATGCAATAATCACTCCAGCGCACCCTCCACCCACACTTTCCACCTGGCTGTCTCCTTCAGAATACTCATAGAGAGGAATTTCTCAATGTCAGCAAAAACGAAATAAACTGTATTTTGCAATTCTTTTGTGAAATGTTGAAATGCAAAATATACATATAGATGTGTCTACTTCAGGGGTGGATTGGCCATAGGGTTCACCAAGAAAATTCCTGGTTGGCCGACATATCTGTGGAGCCTGTTTTGTGTGCTGCCATGTGGCCCCAAACCCCCACATGACAGGCAGCCCACCACACTCATTACACTGCATTGTCCCTATTCATTCTGTTATTCTATCTCAGCAGTACAGCAACTCTGCCATCCAGTCATTCTGCCATGGCTGCACATTATGTTATCTCTCTTGTGATGCCCATGCCACTTTTGGTTCCCAATCTGCCCCTGGTTTCAGACACTACTGCTGTAAAAGACGCAAGGAAGGCCACAATCGCGTACAATCAGGCCCTATAATGAAGGATCCTGCACCCCCCAGCAGACCCTATCCCCATTAGGGCTGCTTCCATAAAATTCCCAGGCTGGTTTTCCATCCCAATCCGGCACTGACCCACTTACACCGAGCCTCCCTGCACGTTAAGCGGATCTTCTAGTCACGCCATGCCGTGTTGTGACTTGGCAGCACTGAGCATCTTTTTGTGCAACTTTTTTCTTCAGAATGTGTCTTATTCGCAAAATGATGTGAATAGGATACACAAGCAGCTTATGCTGATTAAAATAATATGTGGCATGCCTATATTCTATGCGTGACCGTGGCTGTATCTGCAAATGAAATGGAGTTGCACGGGACCTGTCAGCTCACTCACGCCAGGCATGTCCCGCTATAGTACATGGCATATTGAGACAAGCTGTATGAGGACAGATCTACTGTATATGCAGAATGAGTATGTATAAAAAATGCAGAAACACCATCACTAGAGGTCAAGTCACACTTACCTACTCTCCTGGAACAAACGCTGGAAGTCTCACGATTTTTCAGACTCTTGGAAGAGTGGGTAGATCTCCAGCGTCACGCCCACGTTGTGTAGTGAAGTGTGCAGGATGGGGAGTGTAATGACAGGAATTGCGGATCCCTTTGAAGGAGAGGAGTCAATATGAAGTGATTCAATGGGAACCACATAATTTTGTCTCCACCTCTATTTTTAGACTCTTGATATGTGGGTTTATGACGTAATGGGGGTAGGCATAGTTGTACAAAGCACACAATCCAGCCTGCTCAGTGACCAGCTCCATCTACTCTACAGGCTTTGTCAGGAATTGAGGTTAAAAAAGTTGGAAAGTATGGGCCAGGTGCATTCCTTTGTAGTGTTTGAAAACATAAACATCAAATATCTTGTTTTTCATTGTAGTGCATCAGTGTATTTTACAAATCATATAAACATATAGAACTTTGTCAAAATAGACATATCCTATTACTAAAATCTGATAATATTACACAAATTGTGTAGAGCGGAAAAAAAAAGAAAGACTAAAGCTTAATGAAAAGAAAAACGATGTAGAAAAAAAATATCCAACCTATTAAGTTTATAATCCACAATCCAAAATGAAAAAAAAAAAAAGAGTCAACATAATAGGACCAAAGAAAACTTAATTATACTCCTGATTGAGACCATATGGATTCCTAGGGTTTACTGTACAGTATCTAGAACAATTCTCTTTGTATAGTTTGCTTTTAAGCTATACAGCATATCAGTATTGTAATAGATCTGTTCTAGTATTTGGCAGCAAATTTCTGGGACATTGTGTTTTTTTCTTATACAGTAACAATGTTGCCCAGCTGGATTTCCTCCAATTTAGTGGATTTCCTAGATGCAGCAAAGAGTGTGTTTTTTCTTTTGTGTATCAAGCCCACTGCATTTTTCCTGTATCTTGCACACAGATATTAAGGTTAATGGTGTACTTTTTATAGTATATAGTATTTTGTTTCAGAGACATAGATATTTATTGTATTGATGTTCCATCAGGATAATCACGGTCAAGTTTTGTCAGACATATATTCTGATATATAAGTCACTTAATGAAAGATTTCCATTGTTTAGGCTGGGGGCGAGTCGTGCATTATTAAAAATATTTAGTTTAGTATAGATCGAAACATTGCAAACAATTTGGTAAGGTTACTAGTTCTAGTTATCAATAGTAGTTTTATCAGTGTTAATATGCGTAAGCAATACTACTACTACTTATACTACTAATACTAATATTATTATTATTATTATTATTATGAAGAAGAAGAAGAAGAAGAAGAAATCCTTGTGGTTTTGATCTGTCTTAAAAGTGTCCATACAAGTATTTAAAGAAAACTCAAAGGCTCTGTGGGCCTGATTCAGAGTTTGACACAGGTCTGCTGCACAATGGGCCTTGTGATGTCGCCTGCAGTTCCTATCTGCTGCTGCCTGTCAAACAGGGGATGGGGAAAGGGCGGCGGGGGAGGCCTGCATTCCCAGAAATGGGGGCGTCACCAGTGGCGGCTCCAAAGGTGGGGCTGCAGTGCAGTCCAAAATTCAATTAGGGGAGCCACACCAAAAGTCTCCCCAGATGCTGCCAAACATCGCTGGCCAGGACTCACTGGCAGTTGGCGTGGCTACCCTATTTGAATTTTGGACTATACTGCAGCCCCATCTCTGGAGACACTACTAGGAGTCACCCCCATTTTCTGGGAGGGGAGAGTCCAGGGATGGCATGTTACCATGCAGAGTTACTGACCTTGCAGCTCCCGCTTCCATCAGTCAGCTGAGTGAGCTGGAACTTACTCAGCTGGCCCTCTGGCCCTCTGCGAGGGACATCGCAATCGCAGCTTGTGACATCAGTTACAGTGCTGGGATCACAGCATACCTCCCAACATCCAGACCCTTCAATGTGGGACTTCCTCTGGCGTAAAAGGGTCGTGCACTATGATAAGATAAATAAAGACAAGATAAATACTTTGTCATTGATCAAACAATAAACATATTGCACAGAACAACAACATGTAATCCAGAGCAACCACATATGCATATCAGGTAGAACAGAATAGATATTAGTACTCCCGGGTCAAGTTCATCCTTACTATGACTGAAGGAAAAAAGCTGTTTCTGAACCATGAGGTTCTGGAATAAATACAGCAGAAACGCCGTTTTGAAGGTAGAAGAGCAAACAAACTGTGGTATGGATGTTCCCAATCCTTTAAGATGCTATTTCCTTTCCTCATACTATACTTAATATATACCTCCTCTACTGTAGGCAATTTAGTGCCAATGATATTCTCTGTCGTCCTAAACACTCGTTCCAACAGCTTACGATCCGCTGAGGAACAATTACCGTACCAAACAGAAATGCAATAAGTTAATATACTTTCAATTACACAACGATAAAAATTCAATAAATGTTTTTTAGACAGACTAGCCACCTTCAAATTCCCCAGGAAATACACAAGCTGTTGCGCCTTCTTAACCATCAATAAAACATTAGAGCTCCAGGTCAAATCATCAGTAATAATAGTGCCCAGTTGTTTAAAAATGTCACCCTGTCGACCTCCAAATTAGCAATAGTTAATGGCAACAGGTTAGATCTATTTGTTTTTCTAAAATCAATAATGATTTCTTTGGTCTTTTTTTGATTTAGCAATAGGATATTTACCTTACCCCAACTGACCAACCTAACCACCTCCTCCCGATACATAGTCTCATCACCATCCAATATAAGTCCCACCACTGTCGAATCATCCATCGGCAAACTTTACAATTAAATTTGATTGAAACATGGAGGCACAGTCATACGTGAAAAGTGAAAATAAAAAGGGGCTCAAGACACATCCTTGTGGAGTGCAAGCACTAATTTTAATAATAGTTGACATTAAATTGCCCAATATCACTTGCCCGCACAGACAGAAGAGACTGCTGCCTTGCACCGTGTGCTGGCTGGGGAACAAAGGTGCTACTGCTGCTGTTGACAGGTAATTGGGGTGGGAGGGGGTCAGACAGGGGGCCCAGGTAATTAGAACCCCACCCCTCTCAGAAGCAGTGGACATATTAGTAGTGTTACTGTAGCATCAATTTGCAATGTGTTGTCCAGATTCTTGAACTTGGAAAGTAAGGGTTGTTTGCAATTTGAATCCGTAGAGTGGAATCATATTCACATACTGTATATATATTCTTTCATCAGACTACAGGTGTATGTCTTCTGATCTGAATCTATCAGAATTATTCATACCAATAGCACAATCCCATTTTACATGCATATATATCCATCCAGGGCACACATTTCAGCTTATGTATCCTGGGAATGCATAATATTGAAATGTGCTTTCAAATACCTAGACAATTGTGGGGGTAATTCTGAGTTGATCGCAGCAGGAAATTTTTTAGCAGTTGGGCAAAACCATGGGGGTCATTCCGAGTTGTTCGCTCGGTAAATTTCTTCGCATTGCAGCGATTTTCCGCTTAGTGCGCATGCGCAATGTTCGCACTGCGACTGCGCCAAGTAAATTTGCTATGAAGTTAGGAATTTTACTCACGGCTTTTTCATCGTTCAGGCGATCGTAATGTGATTGACAGGAAGTGGGTGTTTCTGGGCGGAAACTGGACGTTTTATGGGTGTGTGTGAAAAAACGCTACCGTTTCTGGGAAAAACGCGGGAGTGGCTGGAGAAACGGAGGAGTGTCTGGGCGAACGCTGGGTGTGTTTGTGACGTCAAACCAGGAACGACAAGCACTGAACTGATCGCAGATGCCGAGTAAGTCTGGAGCTACTCTGAAACTGCTAAGACTTGTGTAATCGCAATATTGCGAATCTTTCGTTCGCAATTTTACTATGCTAAGATTCACTCCCAGTAGGCGGCGGCTTAGCGTGTGCAAAGCTGCTAAAAACAGCTTGCGAGCGAACAACTCGGAATGACCACCCATGTGCACTGCAGGAGGGGCAGATATAACATGTGCAGAGAGAGATAGATTTGGGTGTGGTGAGTTAAATCTGCAATCTAAATTGCAGTGTAAAAGTAAAGCAGCCAGTATTTACCCTGCACAGAAACAAAATAACCCACCCAAATCTAACTCTCTCTGCAAATGTTATATCTGCCCCCCTGCAGTGCACATGGTTTTGCCCAACTGCTAAAAAATTTCCTGCTGCGATCAGGGCCGGCAACAGAAATCTTGGGGCCCGTTACACTGATATCTCTGGGGCCCCCCTCCCCTCCGTCCCACTCCCTAAATATCCCTAACCTGCATGTGCCAATACCGGCATCACCAAATACAAGGCACTAGATTTGTGCATATACTGAAACACTGCAATAACATAGATGAAAAACACACAACAAAAGTGCACTGTGTCCGTTACTGGAGCACAAACACACTCATACACATACCTACATACATACACATCACATATACTGTATACACACACACACATACTGTGAAGCAGACATAGACTGTCCAGGAAGGACTCACTGTCACCACAGCTAGGGTGTCTCTCTCGTGTGTAGCACTGCGGGGGGGCTGCTGCAATCTTCTCCCTCCGAGTGTCACACACCGGTGGCCTGGCCGGCAGCGGGAGGTTGTGCACAGCTTCTGGACTGCTCCTCAGCGGAGGCAGGAAACAGGGAAGTGCCGGCGGGCCAGCGTCATGACGTCACGACGTTGGTGCCACGGTATGGGACCATACCAAGTGACAGGGTAAGGAGGGGGAGGCGCGGAAGGAGGTATTGCGGCTTCTGACTGGACACTTAATTTTTTAGGTGACTGGCTTCACTTCAAATAGGCAGTGTGTCCTATATTTTATTTCCCTGATTCATGGGGCCCCTCCAACCCTCGGGGCCCGGTACAGGTGTCCCCTTTGACCCCCCCTGTCGCCGGGCCTAGCTGCGATCAACTTGGAATTACCCTATGTATTAGCAAATATTTAGAATTGAATGAGGAAGACTAGTCATTAACTGTTAAACCTCCCAATGGCTGATGCTTGCCCTGATTGTGTACTAGAAACAACTTAAACCACTATCATAATTAAAATAATGACACAGAGACTTTCATTTGGCAGAAAATGTTAGCTATTTATAAAATGAAACTATAAACTTGAAAGTGTAAGTATTAAAGTATGGTGGCAAGAAAACAACAATTGAAATCCAAGTACAATCCCAAAACTAACCACACTAACCAAATAACCATAACCAAACCATATCCACTCAAACCTTCTACCTTGACTACCCACCTGGAAAATACCAACATGGTCAAAATACCAACATTTAAAATGTCAACGTGGTTAAAATATCAACATTAAAAATCTTGACAGGTCAAAAAGTCGACATGAGGTTTTTTGTTTTTGTGTGTATGTCGACATGGACACAATATAACCCCTCGCATGGTGAGCGCGCTTCAAGCATGGTGCCTCGCTGCGCTTGGCACACTTATATTCCCCCTCCACATCCACAGGGATGGTAAAGTATGAACAAGTCGATTTTAATGAAGAAATCATGAAAAACTCAAGTTGATTTTTTGACCTGTCGATATTTTAAATGTCAGTATTTTGACAGTGTCGATATTTTGACCTTTATGGTATTTTGACCATCGGTCAAAGGTTGTCTGTATTTTGACTGTCATGATTTTGATTGTAGGTAAACTGACCGCATCCCTTCCTAGGTTGCGTCCACCCAAATTCAAAAGTAAAACCTTTGGTAAACACTGTGCCAACAACCTAGCCTTAAAATCCGGCCACAACTTGCCTCTCATACCGAACCAATGGATCTCACGCACCTTTAAAAAAATGTGCCCCCACCAAGGCCATATACCTAGTTGCCCAGAATACGAAGGAGTGGCCAATTACATAAACTTTGCAACTATCATCTACCAATCCTATAAGGAAGGAAAAGACAACAAAAATCTGTAAAAATTGATAAACATGAAATGTTGCATATAAGAAATAAAAGTAGGATCTGCAAAAAAAACATTTGTCACAGCAATGCCAGTGCAAACAAGCTTCAGCAAAATTGAAGCAACATAAAGATACATTAGGAGAGGCTACAAAATAAAATAAAAAAGGGGGCAGAGGAGGGGGGTAAACTCAGCAGGAGGTGAAACCTAAAATAACCTTTCCGTGTATTTTGTCAATGGCATCCCATCATTATGTAGACATAAGGCCCAAGGAGGGCCTGACATCTACATAATGAGTAGTCAATGCCACCAGGCCAACTCCTTCATCCAATGACGGAACCAACGTGACCCACTGACCTCTACCTAGCTGGTCCGTCTTAGAGCAACACGGTCTACACAGCAAGGACCTTTCACCATAACATCATCCCAAAGCATGGTCTAATCTAGGGGTGGGCAACATACGGCCCGCGGGCTGGATGCGGCCCACTTACCGATGCTGCCTGGGCCGCTGTACCACACCAGTGTGCAATGAGAAGCGGCTTGTCATTGTGCTACAGAGCTCCGAGACGCGGTGCCGCTGAGGAAAGACCCGGTCACGTCACAGGGGCTGCTGACCAGTATTTCCTCTGTGATGTCAGGTGCTGGGCGGCACTGGGAGTGGAGCCATGGCAGGAGTGTGGATATGTGCAGAGGGCAGTGGGCAGCAGCAGCTGGGCCACACTGTCTTTGTTTGAATGCGCTAGTAATGTATGTAGCTGTGCGCTCGACACCTCAACTGATGACTCAGACTGTCCAGACCCCAACACTTCATCTGACCTTGAAACCTCAAAATCACCACCCTCCTCTTCACCATGATTCTATGAAATAGAAGACAGAAAATACCAGAGAATGAAGCCCTGGGAGAAGTAACAGCAGTATGCGGAGCAAGCTGATGAGATACTGCCAGCAGCCTACCCCCCAATGGTGCTGCTGCATCCGTCCCTACATGCCCACAAAAGCTGCTCCACCACCTGTTCCTGCGGCACAGAAAAAGCATTTTGTGGGCCCTTCCTGCATTGCAGTGGAAGGGACCACAAAATCAGGGGACGAAGCAGCTATGTCATGGATGGCATCGCAGATACCAAATCTACTGGGCGAAAATGTGCATCTACAGCCCCAGCACTCCCTACACTCTGTACTATAGTCCCTGATGATGTTTGTGCAACACTATTCCTTTTTATAGATTAGGTACTTTATTTTACTTACTGTAACTAAAATAAACTTTAATAGTTGTACCTGTTTTCTCCTTTTCGACTTTCTTTATGTCTTCACAGATTTAGTGTGGCAGGTAATGAATGACACACCGATTAAACCACTTACCAGTAAATATCTATTTTATTACCACATATCAAACTATAATGGATACTCAGCATGGCTAAATCTGTTATTTTTTAGAACAGACCGTGAAATTTATTCTGACAGTCATGGACTTATAAGAATAAATGTATTATACTATACGCAACAATATTACAAAGGTGAATAGTAATACTTATGCATGTAACTATTTTAAGATTTTTTAGTTATACAGTTTAAATAAAATAGTATGTAGTGTACACTACCAATCTTTATTTAAATGTTACTGTATCTATCCTAAGAATAATTTTCCTATCTCAAGTATCTATTCTATTGTCTATACTGCGCAGTAACTATAGGCCTTTGCGTTGGTGCACATGAAGTTCTTCCCAGGTAACCCCTTTACGGAATAAATCCAGTCCTTTGTAATCCAGGTATATCTAATGTAGCCGCACTATCTCCTTTTTATACTATAAATATTAAGAGTTTTGGTGTTAGGTCCGAGGCTTCCAGATACTAATCAACGCTGTACTATGTTCCCGTTTTTCTCCAATTATATATCAACTGAAATATTTCTGTAGTAACTGGCATGCAAGCTTCTCAGCTGTCCTGAAATCTGCTATGCTAAGAGTTACTTTATTACTTCTCCTGAGGATTCCTGTTAATTGAGGCAAATAATTAATACTTCAGGGTTCCCTTTTATTTATAGTACCCTGTAGGAGGAATTATCTTTACAGAACTCCGGATGACAGCTGAGTTAATCTATATAGCAACACTTCAGCTGTTAACTGCGGTATATGCACTACTGCTGTGGTAAGTCTATCACTTAAACGGAGTTAACAGTGTGGTGTGAGGTGCTAATTATGGCTCTTGTCGGGGAAAAAATGGTACTCAATACTGTTGTCAATTAGAGCCCACCTCCTTCCTTTTAGGGGAACATCCGGGGCCGCCTCCCTCACCAGCCTCCTAAATACCTCAACCTCTCTGCAGCACGGAAATCCTAGCTGGGTTGATCCGGAGTGGCTATATAAGGAGGTCTTCTACATGTGTCTGTCAGGCCTCTCCCCGGTACCTCTGTCTCAGCTGCGGCTACCTCTCTCCGTCGTTGTCCGACTGATAGAATGGGCGACTCTGTTACTCTTCGGTCCTTCACTATTTGGGAAGCGTCGTCTTAATCGTCGTCTCCTCTCCGGCCGGGGTTTTCACTCGACACTCCGCGGCTGAGGTAAGGTCGTCTCTCCTACTGCGCAGCAGCTCCGTTCTCTTTGCTGTCGTCCCCGAGACCTCAGTCAACGGTCCCGTGGGTCTCCCTTTTATCACTTCCTCCTCAGTACCCGGATTAGTCCCGCCAGAGCATTGCCGCACGCGCCGGCATTGTCAGTTACCTGCTCTCGTTCCCCTTTTCCATTGGGACCAGGTTAACCGTCCCTTGTTCAGTATTCAGGCAGCTGATTCTGATTTCCCTCCGTGAGGGAGATATACCTGATATATATCTTCTCTCTATGAGAGTGTCACACTAGGGTATAATTTGTCCCTCTGTGAGGGTCATTTCTAGACAACAAATCATTACTGATTTTCTTTCATCAATACAACTATATATATCTATAATGTAGTTTTCTTCAACTGGTATCACTTTAATAAATGAATTTATTTATTATCCTCTATTATAATAGACAGGATATTACATTTGTATCACCGCTTGTATCCTAGGCTGGGGAATACAGGTAAAGATTCAAACTGACTGGAAGACCGGCAACATGTCTGTTTGTCCTGCTGCTCCCCTAACCCCCTTAGAGGCAGTCCTAACAGGTATCACCTCACCATGCTGCTTCCAACATGGCCACCGTTATCCCCAACTAAACTCCTGTGAGATGCTCTGTCTGCAGTGGCAGTCATAGCAGCACTGGCAGAAAGAAAAACACAAGCTACAGACCACACAGAACCAGCACCGCCAACCCAAGCTTCAGAGCGATAATGAGTGGGCATCTGGGGGGACTGGTGGGGATGGGGAACAGCATCTATTATCTGGAAACACAAAGGGTCAATAGGTAACAGAAGGAGACTAAAAGGGGTCTGACTGAAATACACAGAGGGAGAGCACAGTAAGCCTAAGCTAGGCTGCTAAACTCTTCCTGCTTGCAAACATCTACATATCCAAAAGAAAAGCACAATAGCACAGTTCCAAATGAAAGCATTTACCCAGTCCAAAGACAAAGGAAAAAAGGCTGAAAAAATACCCCAAACCAGTTTCTAGGCTGAAGCTCCACCTCCAAGCCCCATTCCTATAGTGTGATTGCTAACATCTGATACCCAAGTCAGGCCCGACCCCAGCCTAGTATGTTTAACTCATTCCATTCTAATTGCTGTCATTATGGGGGTCATTCCGAGTTGTTCGCTCGTTTTTTTTTTCGCTACGGAACGATTAGTCGCAAACTGCGCATGCGCAATGTTCGCAGTGCGCCTGCGCCAAGTAAATTAGCACAAAAGTTTGGTATTTTACTCACGGCCTAACGAGGATTTTTCATCGTTCTGGTGATCGTAGTGTGATTGACAGGAAGTGGGTGTTTCTGGGCGGAAACTGGCCGTTTTCTGGGAGTGTGCGAAAAAACGCTGGCGTTTCTGGGAAAAACGCGGGAGTGTCTGAAGAAACGGGGGAGTGTCTGGGCGAATGCTGGGTGTGTTTGTGACGTCAAACCAGGAACGAAACTGACTGAACTGATCGCAGTGTAGGAGTAAGTCTCGAGCTACTCAGAAACTGCTAAGAAATTTCTATTCGCAATTCTGCTAATCTTTCGTTCGCAATTCTGCTATGCTAAGATACACTCCCAGTAGGTGGCGGCTTAGCGTGTGCAATGCTGCTAAAAGCAGCTAGCGAGCGAACAACTCGGAATGAGGGCCAATGTTCTCCAATTGTTCATACACACAGAAAAACTTAGTAATAATGACAAATATACTGAAAAGTATGGTAGTATGATGCAGATAGTCATACTTACAGACTATACAGAATAAAACTTTATATGGTAGATGGTTCTATGTAGTTGGCGAAACCTACAGAAAAAAATTCCACAAAAGAATAAACCAAAATAAATACTGTGCAGTTCCCTATGCATTGAGAGGAACAATATTCTGCATATTATCAGGGTCCTACTTTGGTCCATAGAGCTATAGGACGCTGCTTTCCCTATGTGTCTATTTCTCACCTGGATATGTCCCCACCCCTTCCATTACAGATGTACCTCTGAAAATCACAGCTAGTACCGCTGCTCTAGATAGTTTGGAGAACTAGTCAAGAAATTGTTTTAATTCTGCTTTCAGGGCTTTAATGCATTGAAATCAGTGGCATTCTAATACAATGAAGTAACTCATGGTCTCAGCCAATAATATCACTGATGGTTTCAGAAACTGAAATCAATGGTCGTCTCATCCAATGAAATTACTGGTGATCTCAGCCAATGAAATAATTGGTAGTCTTAGCCAATGAAAGCACTAGTGGCCTCAGACAATGAAATCATGATGATCTCAGACAATGATATCAATGGAGATCTCAGACAGTGAAATCACAAGTGAAGCTGTGAAGCCTTTGAAAGAACCTGTATGGTCTCATGATTATGAGGCAGCGCCAATAAAAGTTATGGAATCCCCATTCATGTCAATGGAAAAGTGGAGCTAGAACAGTAAATGTTCCAGTTACTTAAAATGAGGCAAGTAAGTGAGATATATAATGATTACTGCATGAAATTTCTTTTTCATAAAACATTCATAAATGGGAACAATGAACTTGCATGCTGCAGTAGTTTCAGGAACATGTCTAGTTTTATGTATTATCTGCACTGTAAAACATTCTGCTAATCAGTACACAATGCTATTACATTAGAAGTGTGTACTTCTGATTAATGAATTTGTGGCCAATGCATCAAACCCAAAAAAATTTCCCGATAAACTTAATTTCTTAATGCTGTAAATTGTGGTATTAACAATTTAACTATTGAATGCATGCATTAAAAATTGCATGCAAGGACAAGGGAACATGGTATAATACACTCACTCTACTTCCGGGTTCGGACCTGGCAGAGCTACTGGATATGCAAAGCCATCCAGCTGAGCATGTGCAGGCAGGCATTACCGGATCCTGCTTAAAAAAAAGTTAAATTATAGTCTATAGCCTGCAATGGCTACACCACCAAAAGATGGTGTTAGCTATTGGAAGGTCAGCTACGAAAAGTAAATATTTCTATTATTATTATTATTATTATTATTATTATTATTATTATTATCTTTAATTTGTATGGTGTAACAAGAGTTCCTCAGTGACTTACAAAGTACATAAGCATAAACAGTATAAATAAAACAGAAGTAAAAAAATGCAGTAAAAAACATTGAGGGACATCGGATGCAAGCAATATAGACATTGTTTAATATACAGTACCTACAATCTCAGTACCCACAGAGGTAGTAATGCCCTTTGAGCCTAAAGGTTTGGTGCCAGTGTGGGCAGGGAAGAGCTCATGAGGGAAAAGGACCCTGCTTGTGAGAGCTTACAGTCTACAGAGGAAGGTCAGGCAGACAGAGGTGACTAAGAGGGGACAGTGAGGTAGGAGTATGGAGGATTAAGCTGGAAGATTTTAATAAAGAACTGTTTTGAGAGCTCATTTGAAGCTTTGGAGAGGTGTGGCCTGTCTGATTGGGGGAGGGAGAGAGTTCAAATGATGGGGAGGTGGGAGTAGGAGGAGTGTCAGTGGTCATTGACTGAGCAAAGTGGGTGTCCAAGAGTGTGGAGTGAGATAAAGTTGGAAATGTAGACAAGAGTGGATTGCATGAGGAATCCATAGGTGAGTGTGAGTAGTTTAAACTAGATTTTGAAGGGAAAGGAAGGGCCAGCAATAGGCCTAGGGGAGAATGGAGTCAGAAGCAGTTCATTGGGAAAGAAGGTGTCACGATCCGGGTAACTAGACGCCAGTTCCTACCTGTTAGGTGCCTCCTGAGATTGGCTCAGCGAGCCAGGGCCGGGCTATAGCTATGTTTTTGGTTATTGCCTGCAGCGCTGGTTTTAGCGCCTTCCACAGTGTAAGCACTTACGTGGTGCGGCACTCTCAGCCCCGTCGCGGCTGTCACTGCCGCGCCCGTGGTCCTCTGCTGGATATGCATCCTCTGTGTGCTCCGGCCGCCGCTTCCATCCCTGTGGCCGCTGTGCGCGTCTGGGCGCGTGGAGTTTCTGCTGCTGCGGCCTCCGCCGCCATTGTTGTTTAACACATGGTTTCAGAGTGCTTCTTTCCCCTTCAATCTCCGTCTATAGGCGCAGCCATTTTGGACTTGGATCACATGTCACCATTCTCATCTATCCACAGTGCTGCTGGAGCCAGGGCTTAATTGTCAGCCAATCCCTGCTATTCAGCAGGTATAAATATCTTGTCCCAGCACCCAGAAGGTTGTCAGTGCTTCAATTGTCTCTCCAGCGATTTCAGTGTGCAGTTCACTGTGGACTCTCTTGTGGACCTTTCCTGTAGCATAGCCTGACTCCCTGGTGGTTTCCCTCTGCGGTGCAGTTCCAGCTGTCCTGTACAAATGCCCTGTGGTGCAACCTGCCTCCCTTGTTCCCGCACCCAGCGCTAGCAGAGTGCATGACTCCGGCTTTCCAGCAGCCACTCTCCAGCAGTCCTCTGTGACCTTCCTGCCGGTACTCACCATTATTGTGGAGTACAAATCCTGCGATCCCCAGCTTCATTCACAGCTTACCTGCGAACCCCAGCTTCATTCACAGCTTACCTGCGAACCCCAGCTTCATTCACAGTTTACCTGCGAGCCTCAGCTTCACTCTTAGCTTTATCTGCGATCCCCAGCATCACTTTACATCTCACCTGGGTTCCCAAGTAATATACAGCACTCATACTCATACTCCGGATTACTGGTCTTAACCAGTTGTTTTCTTGATACTGTATTGTGACATTTATTGTTTGGTTGCACATTATTGACTCTTATGATTTAATAAAAACCCTCAAAGGCATCTCCTGTTGTCATGGTCACGCCTTCGGGCATCTGGTACTACTGTCTCAGCGCATGTCTAGGAGTCCTCTCTCACCTCCTAAATTCCGGTAACCGTCAGCCCCTACAATTGAGGCTTCCAGTTACCGACACCAGCCCTCAGTTGTGACAGAAGGATAGGTTTAGAGGATGTATTAAGGACAGACTGGAGTGGACTGGAGTCGTGAGAAGTGGGAGCTAGGGAGGCCACATAAGAGATGGTTGCAGTAGTCCAGTCTAGAGATGACCAGTGAGTGGTTGAGGGTCTTTGTTGCCTCTAAGACAAGAAAATATCTGATCCTGGAGGTATTACGAAGGGGGGGAGCGACAGTAAGTGGGACTGAACATATGGTTTGAAGGAAAGGTTAGAGTCAACGATAACTCCAAGGCATAGGATTTTTTTCATGACAAAGTGTTCTACACAACTACCATATTACTTTTAAAGACCCATATTATAGACAAAAGTTTAAATTCTTTTTCACATTATTTTTAGTTTGATTTCTTCCTCAATTTTTGTTTTTATGCATATCTTTATATTTACGGGACACTTTGTTATCGCTAGAGTTATCAGATATCAGCATTTAGGGATGGTCTATTTATTATTCCAGTAGGTTGACTAGAGGTGAGCCAAGCAAGGAAACTAACGTCATCCTCAGTTCCTGCAATCACATTCAGGAAGAAGTTTTGAAATGCAAAGATTCAATCCTCCAACGGCCTTCTATGAGCACAACTGTGACTTCATGCATGCACACTTACACTTTCCGGAAGTGTAAAATTTCACCACTAGTAGTTATTGGTGAAAGCATAGGAGATAGGACTCGCAGGAGAGCTACGTTTTGGAGCAGCTGTCTTGCACATGGAGCAATACTGAATTGCTTTAGTACTAATCTGCCACAACTAGTGGTTCATTGAATACTTAATTATTGGGGCCAATCACCCATATATAATGTATAGGCCCCTCCGTCCATTATGCTTACTCCTGCAGACAGTTATCCTCATTCTTCTCTCAGTTTATTCATCCTTCTGTAGGTTTGTATCCATCCATCCTAATTCAGACATTCCAAATATAAGCAATTTATTCTCTGTCCTTCAGTCTTTTATTTCTTTGAAACACTCAGTCATGTCTGTAACATTTTATTTGTGTTGTCTCAATGGAAATGTAATTTTTATATTTTGCTGTTTTGTTCCTATTGTTATTTGTTTTATTAGAGATACATAGAAAGCACAACAGAAATATTAAGAAAAGCTTTACAATATATGTGATGAATTAATAATGTACTATTTAAACTTGTTCAATACGGCAGATATATATATATATATATATATAAGTGAAATATTTGGCAATGAAGATGCCTCTGGATATTGCTTCAACCTCTATAAGTGATTATCCCCCCCCCCCCTTCCCCATTATCTGCAGCTGTAATATAGGCCCAGATTTATCACTACTAAGCATATTTGACAAGCTGCGGTCGTTTGGGGGTGATGACGGCCAGCGTTTCATGTTGGCCCAATTTTCTGGGTGTACTGAAGCCAGTGCTTGGATGCAGATTCACTGGCCTAGCAGAATGACAACACCGCCAATCCTGAGTAACCAGACCATTTTTACACAAATGATCCGATGTAGTGTCTTTGGATGCAGCAGCGGATCAGAGAAACTGTCAGGGCACATTTGCGTCCATCTCTGAATTAGGCCCATAGGACATAAGCCTCACATCCAACCATCCAAAAATCCAATATTAGAAAATATGAAAAAGCATCCATGCCAACCTCAATGAACAATTTACCAAAAAATTAGCGAGGATCCAAGTGCTGCGTCTGAGGACACAGCCTTAGATCACCATTCGCAATGGTTACACCGGGGTCCAGGAAGTCCCTGGACAGGAGTGTATCTACCCATTGGCAAGGATGGCATGCACCAGGGGTGTCAGGCAAGGAGGGGAGACAATCCAGATTAAGGGGGACATTTACTAAGCAGTGATAAGAGCAGAGAAGTGAGCCAGTGGAGAAGTTGCCCATGGCAACCAATCAGCACTGAAGCAACATCGGCATATGTGTAAGAGGCATTATGTGTGTCATGTGTATAAATGCATTAATAATGTGCGACATATGTGTAAGGGGCATTATGTGTGTCATTATGTGTATTAATGTATGTGACATTAATAAAGGTTAGCATAATGTGTAAGGCATATTATGTTTATAAGGACATTAATAATGTGTGTCATATGTGTAAGGGGCACTACTGTGTGGTATTATGTGTAGAAAGGCATTACTAATGTGTGGCATTATGTGTATAAGGTGCTCTACTGTGTGGCGTAATGTATAGAAAAGGCTCTACTGTGTGGTCTAATGTGAATAAAGAGCAATATGGTGTGATGTAATTTGAATTGAGGGCACTATTGTGTGGCCATGCCTCTACCCAAAAGAACATGCCCCTTTTTGTGCTGCGCACTGAATGTGCGCACTGTTCCTATTTAAAATATAGGGGGTAGAAGCACCAAAATGAGAACTGTTATGACTGAGGGGTGATGGGAAAGGGGTGCAGGGTCAGAGGCGGAACTAGCAGCGGTGCTAGGGGGCACCAGCCAAAATCTTGCCTAGGGCATCATATTGATTAGGGCTGGCTCTGGGTCCACATTTCTATTTTCTGTTTGCATTCCCCATATGCCTTCTATAGACAGTGTTTCCTATAGGGGAATTACTGTGTGGCATAACATGAATAAAAGACACTACTGTGTGGTGTAATGTGATACTGTGTGGCATAACGTGAAGAGACACTACTGTGCGGTGTAATATGCTACTGTGTGGCATAATTTGTATTGGAAGTACTATTGTGTGGCCACGCCCCTTCCCCACTAAGCCACGCCCTTTTTCAATACACCCTCCTTATTTCAAATATGTGGGTGGGGGGAGAGAAGGGCACCAGCCCTTACTTTGCCAGGGGCGCTCGGACCCCTAGATACACCCCTGTCCCTGGACCCATCACTGTATTCACCGTCCCCCAAACACCACAGCATGACAATCATGTACATTTTCAGAACTGGTCTTGCACCTGTGCAGGCCCCTAAATACAGCACTTGTACGCAAACATAGGGTTTATGTACTAATATGAATCAGGCCCATGTTCATTTTCCTTTATAATTTCTCAGGTTATGTTGCCTCAGTGCCTAAAAAATCTTTCAGATGGCAAAGAGAACATTCAGTTTCCCAGGTCTCTTATTCTCATTTCCTGCCTGAAAATAAGTTTCATCTGTAGTGAGTGACAATGCCTTGTATTATACCGTGATCCCTGTCTGTGGTAATGAAAAAACATGTGTCAATGGAGCCAACAGGCCATATACTACTTTCATTTGCTTTTACTTTCAGCAATCAATACACAAACAGGAAGTATAGTTAATAGGTTTTAAATGCAGGATCCATTGTAAAGCGTAATGGAATGGAATTCCAATAAGCATCGTAAAACGAGCGAGACAGGAGGAAAAGGTTCCACATAAAGAAAGGTGCATATAGAAGGTACAGATATGAATTTTTTTTTGTTATACTAGTATTGCTGATACGGTTACTTTTCATTAAAAAAAAGATCTGCTTGGATGGCAGCATATAGGGCCTGATTCAGAACGGATGCTATGCAGTGTAGGCTGCGACTTTTGTTGCAGCCCTTACTGCAAAAAATATTCTAATGATGCAGCTACTGGGCTGTCTATTGAGATCACCGAGCAGAAACAGCTGCCCCATTGGACTTCTGAGCAACCTTATGATTGCTCAGAATATCTGTCCGAATTTGGCCAGTATCAGAGGTACTGCATCTTCTGACACAGGGGGTCATTCCGAGTTGATCGCTAGCTGCCGTTGTTCGCAGCGCAGCAATCAGGCTAAATATCGGCATTTCTGTGCATGCGTATGCACCGCAATGCGCAGGCGCATTGTACGGGTACAATGAGCATCGTGGGTTTGCACAGAGTGTAATGAACATTCCTGTCGCACGGCTGAACGCAAAAAGATTTACATGAAGTGGGCGTTTCTGGGTGTCAACTGACTGTTTTCAGGTAGTGCTTAGAAAAACGCAGGCATGGAAGAAAAAGCACAGGCGTGGCTGGGCGTTCGCTGGGCGGGTGTGTGACGTCAAAAGCCGCCCCCCCCCCTCCCCCCCTTCGTTAGAATCCACGCATACGATAGGGTAACTACAGGGCTGGTCTTGTTTTGCACAAAATGGTTATGCCGGCGCTCTGCTGCACAAGCGTTCGCACTTCTGCAAAGCAAAAATACACTCCCCAGTGGACGGCGACAATGCGTTTGCACGGCTGCTAAAAACTGCTAGCGAGCGATCAACTCGGAAATGACCCCCACAGTCCCTTACACTGGCACACACCCGACACGCCCAATGGCTCAAGCCACCATCCACTCTGACTGCCCAGGAACACCTATTGGAACTGCATGGATTTCCTTGCACTTCCGATCGCCCCACCCCCAGCACAGCCATCTGGATGTATGCGCAGTACGTCCTGGATGCATGTGCCTAAATAAAGCATTGGACATTTGCACCTGATGTTTTAATTGTGTCTGGGTCTGAACCAGGCCTATAGTCTCCAGTGAATCAACAGTAATAATTTTTTACTAATTGTTCAACAAATATTCAGTCTTGCTGTTTTTGGATATGAGCAGATCAATGTAATAGCCTCCGAGTTCTGGACATGTGGGAATTTTGTGCAAGTCTGCCAATTTTTTGGGTTGTTTTTCTTTGCTGCTTTAAAAAAAAACAGGCAGACTCGCACAAAATTCCCGCACCCCCAAAACTCGGAGACTATTACATTTAGCTGGAGGTTTGAAGTTATTTATCATTTTATTTGTAATAATTTTAATCATTCCAAATAAATATTGTTCTGCCATTAACTACTATATTTGCAGTGTAACTAAGTTGTCCCCTTTAAGGAAATCCCAACCTTTGTGACTGCTCTACAAATACGTTTCCATAAATTAGATTTATTATTTCCAGAGGTGAAATTTGACAGTAGTCTAATTTCTTTAATTAGCTACACTGGTGCTGATGCCGTGCTGAATGTAAGACATGTCTTGCATATTTTTGCTCAGGGTTCTAATCATAGTCAGTGGCAGCAGGAGATGGGTGAAAGTGAATACTGATTATCCAGGTCCAGTCTTTTTAGAGGGGTCTGGCAGGGGGCGAGAACAATGCCCATCTTCCTCTTCCCATCCTTGGCACAAATCTTAGCCCCCACACTGCGCCTGTGCACAGACCCATTTCGGGAGCCATGAACTAAACAGTGAGCTAATTTATTAAGCAGAGGTGTCTGATTTGCATGTCTCCACCCCCTAGTGTGAGAAGGAGGAAACAGAGCAGCTGGAGAAGTTGTCTGCCTTCCAGCCCCCGCACTGCTCTGTCTGCCTCTCGCCTACTAGTCCCCGCACCACGCTGTCTGCCTGCCTGCCTCTGCTTCCCATTAGTGGAGGATGCGGCTGCAGGACTCCAGGGACAGCCAAGGAGAGAAGGCGGCTTTCTTCGTCTGGAGCCAGGAAACCTGCTGTGTCTTGAAAGCAGGTGAGTAACATATACTCTCTCTCTCTCTCTAATGGGGCTATACCTGACGCAATGTGTATAAGGGGCTCTAGCTGGCGCAAATGTGTATAAGGGGGTCTATCTGGTGCAATGTGTATAAGGGGCTCTACCTGGCGCAATGTGTATAAGGGACTCTACCTGGTGTAATGTGTATAAGGGCCTCTGCTTTACTGTGGTGTAATGCATGTAAGGGGCTCAAACATTTCATTATGTGTATAAGGGGTACTACTGTGTGGTGTAATGTGACTGACGGACACTACTGTGCGGTGTAATGTAAATTGGTACTATTCTGTGGCCATGTACCTTCCCCATGAAGCTATGCCTCTATATTTTTACTATGCGCCTTTGGCACACACTGTCCCTATTATTAATGGAGCAGGAGCACCAAAGGAAACATTCGCCCTCCAGTACCCAGCCTGTGCCAGCTCTCAACAGCCCTAATCATAGGTAAGTCAGTTGCACCATCCCTTCTGAAGGGACATAACTGGGTGGTATCAGGGCACTCGCACATAACATATAATTTAATACTTTTAGAGAGAAGGTGTTGGTGGAATTGCAGGTTATGCAGAATTGCGCATACGCATAAATACAATTGTACTCCAATCAATAATTTGCACCAAGGATATGGCTGGTACAAATGCTTGTCCATTATAGTAATTTAAGGGCTTACCATGAGAAGTTTGTCGGCGGTGGGTACCAAATATTAACTTTAGATATCAAAGCTGGTTTAAGCACTTTATGAGTTTGCAACATTGTGCAGATTTATTATAAAACTAGTTAAATGCCCATCAAAATGATGGACGCCAGGTCCGGATTATTTGCAAAATCACACAGCGGCCGATTATCAAACGACTGCGCATGCGTATGCACCACAATGCGCAGGCACAATGCCAAACAGCAACAAAATGGTGCAAAAATTTTGATAGCTAGGCGTACGCAAGGTGATTGACATGAAGCGGACATTTGTGGGTGGTAACTGGCCATTTTCTGGGCATGTCAGGAAAAACATAGGCGTTCCCAAGCGTTTTCTGGGAGGATGTGTGACGTCAGCTCTATCCCAGAACAGCCTGATTCTATCGCACTGTAGGAGTAAGTCCTGGAGTACGCACAGACTGCACAGACTTGAAATATCATTAGATGGTGAGTGAGTTGCAAATGGATTTGCAGCTGTCCGCTGTCTGGCGAGGTTTTCGCATGGCATACGCATGCATTCGCACACTTGCATGTGGCAGGTTTTCACTCTCTATGGGCGGTGACTATCTGATCGCAGCCCTCTGTAAATTTACAGAGAAGCGATCAGGTCTGAATTAGGCACTATATTAGGAGGGTGGTTGCTACTCACAAAAGAGCTGCTGGGTTTCTGGAAGTCTTGCTCCTGGGAGCCGGGGCTCTGTCATGCTGAGTGTGTGCGTGTCAGGGACGTACGGTGAGGTAAATGGCACAGGAGGCACTGGCTAGTACCAGAGCCAGCTTTACATGCAATATATGAGCTCAAGTGGCATTATATACAGGTGCAGCAGTATATACTGCTGGAAATGTGGTGCGTTTTGATCAGAGTCAAAACTCTGGCATATAGTTAGTATGAAAGGAAGGGCTCTGCCTCAACTCAGGTCACATCACTGGTGTGTGTGTATCATTAGCATTTTATAATTATAGATGATGTATATCTGTAATGGGCAGGCTATAATGATGCTGCACTATGTACACCGGTACAGGCACGTGTAAGCTCACCAGCCCCGCACAGCTCCCGGCCAATCTGGGGGGTAGATGACACCAGTAGCCACCAGCAGATGGCCGGAGTGGTCTGGCCATGGCCTGTGTGGGGTGTGGGAGAGGTGAGCACAGGAACCCAACCCTGCATCGGTTTGCAGTATATATAAAGCAGCTGAACTGGTTATCTGCCTCCTCCTCACCCGCATCATCTGCAGACCCAGCACCGACCCCTCCACCTCCCAGTCACAGCACTGTTTACCCGAACAGGATCTAACCTCTTCCTGCCAGACTGATTCACCTTCTCCCCTGCGGGTAAGTGGACACATGTGTCCCCGATGCTTCCTCTCTGAGTGATGCAGGATCGTCTGGTGATTTCTGCATCAGTTTCCTGGCTACTGCTGCTACTTGATGCCGAGTTCCGGGATAGAAAGTAATCTATGGTTGCAGAACAGATTATGTAGGAAGGGGTGCAGCATATGCAGTATATGCGGGGAGCAGTATATGGTGGAGGGGTTGCCCTGTATATAGGGGGCACTATATGGAGCGGTATAGGGGTAAAGTGTGTATACACAGGGAAGTGTATGGTGGGGGTGCAGTATATGGAAGGTGCAGTGTGTACAGGGACCGTGTCACACAGAGGTGACCGTTGAAAATATGTGCATCTCTCTCTCCACTGTCCCTGTCTGCCCGGACCACTCCACTCTCTCTCCACTCCCTATCTAACCCAATCCCTCCGCCCTCTCTACCCCCATGCCCTATCTGCCCCTCCTCCCTTCCCCAGTCCCTATCTGCCCCAACCCTCCTGCCCTCTTTCTTTCTCTCTCCCGCAGTAATTATTTGCTCCTATCCCACTCCACCCCCATGTCCCTATCTGCCCCTACCCCCACTCTCTCTCCCCAGCCTCCTCTCTCCGTATGCAGCAAGTGTGTAACAGTCAGATGAGCTGTGTCAGTTTCAAGCACACAAAGAAATAATCTGCTCTGTGTGGTGGCCTTTTGTAATATAGGATGAGGTAAGATTAATCTGATCCCTGATAAATACAATAGTCCATATGATCGTACCATCCAGTATACTGTGGGTCTGATTTAAATTTGTATGCAAAAGTACACACAGCAGTGTTTATCTGAGGTCGCCCATTTGTAACTTACTGTACTTATGCAGCTACAAACATCTTCCTTTGTGTATATCCATTGGCCTGAATGCACAATGACTGAGACACCCACTTTTAGTATCCATGAACACTGTAATACAGGTTGAGTATCCCTTATCCAAAATGCTTGGGACCAGAGGTATTTTGGATATGGGATTTTTCCGTATTTTGGAATAATTGCATACCATAATGAGCTATCATGGCGATGGGACCTAAATCTAAGCACAGAATGCATTTATGTTACATATACACCTTATACACACAGCCTGAAAGTAATTTTAGCCAATATTTTTTATAACTTTGTGCATTAAACAAAGTGTGTCTACATTCACACAATTCATTTATGTTTCATATACAACTTATACACACAGCCTGAAGGTCATTTAATACAATATTATTAATAACTTTGTGTATTAAACAAAGTTTGTATACATTGAGCCATCAAAAAACAAAGGTTTCACTATCTCACTCTCACTCAAAAAAGTCTGTATTTCGGAATATTCCGTATTTCGGAATATTTGGATATGGGATACTCAACCTGTACCGATTAGTGCATCCTTATATGCCACCATCGTCACACCAACAAAACTTGCACCAGCCATATGGCAGGTGCAGTTCCTCCATCTGACCATACACTCCTATACTTGAGGCTGTGCATCTGTGAAAGCAGCCACTTGCATAGACACATTTGTGACACTTCTGTAACATTCCCACTTCAATGGACCATTTTTGCATCCACCAATCATTTTACCACCACATTTGTGATACCATCTGACCCGACTGCAGCGGCAACTTTGTGTATACACTCTGTGTAATGCTTGCGTTGCAGGGTTTTTTTCAAAACTTTTCACAAATCCACCATTGTAATTAATTGCTAAACCTGTATGTACAATGCAGATGGTGTCTGATGGAGGAAACAACGTTAATGCTTATTCCTAAGGCCGATAGATGCAATCATCCTAATACCTCCAACTCCTGTGTCCTCCTTCTCATTGTCTTCTCCCCGATTTTTCTACAATCAAAGGATCCAATACAAATAGAGCAGGATGTATCAAATTGTATCAAGAAATAAAGTGGGGAGAGATAAAGCACAAGCAATCAGCTCCTGTCATGTGATTGAAAAAGGACAGGAGTTGATTGGTTGGTACTTTATCTCTCTTCATGTTATCTCTCTCCAAGCTTTAATACATCTCACCCATAGTCTATATCAAATAAATGCTGTTTCCTTACATACATATTTTATATCACTTTATCAAATGGGTGAGAAATGTGGAGTTAAGAATAACATTTATTTTTGTCATGTTCCCTGAATGAAGCAAAACTCTTATGCATTGCTTCAGTATATGCCTGGTATTGAGTACAGTAACATAATACAGGTTGAGTATCCCTTATCCAAAAATCTAAATCCCACATTTCAGGATCCCCTACTGAGATAATAACATGCAGGGTGATTCAAAAGTCATAGTACACCCTTGTCAAAGTCTCAGTACACCCTTTTGTTTCAAGAACTGTGCAGTAAATGGGAAAACTGACTTAGATTCAAGATGGCTGATTTCAAGATGGCACCCATGTTCGGTACATACCCTAAAAGATAGCCCACCTCACCCATACCTTACTGTAGTATTCAGTTTTCCCATTTCCTGCACAGTTTTTAAAACAAAAGGGCAAAAGTTTGTACTACGACTTTTGAATCACCCTGTATATATTATATATATTATGTATATATAGATATATATATATATATATATATATATATATATGCCAAGAAATTGAAGAAGCAGGGAGTGCCAATAGTGCATTAAAAGAGTAAAGCAATTTTATTTAAAAATCCAAATCGGTGACAAGTAAGAACTCGTACCATAAAAGGCGGTCAAACCACCGCTCGTATAACCAGCATAAGATTTACCCCACTGTGCAAACCAGCATTCTCAGTTGAAGATCCAAACGTCAGACCATGCCCATACGCGTTTCGTCATTCGACTTAGTCAGTGGGCTTGGTCTGAAGTCACAGAGGCGTTGTTTAAATACACACATCAGTATTCTAATTGGCCCATGCAAATTACATTAAAATGAATTTCAGCATAACAAAAAATGCAACAACGACATCTCTTTAATGCACAGATAATTCAAAATAGTAAGTACTATGCTTCTACATAAAAATCATTATAACAGGAGTTCATCAAGGCATCAAATATCCAAATAAATAACAGTAAAATAAAATAAAATGCATTCAATTATACAAGTGAGCGCATCACTGTCAACGATGTTATCATACAAAATGACGCAACTAGCCATTCATCACCTATATACATTTCTAATAGATGATTCCGTATTGCTCATATCTCTTATATATAGCATTAAACATATGCACCCACATTTTGTCCGTCTTACGGTCTCCCCATTTTGGCTACAATACTTTTACCTTTATTATTCACAGCAGTCATATCAGCACTTAAAGTTGGATGTTGTGAATAATAAAGGTAAAAGTATTGTAGCCAAAATGGGGAGACCGTAAGACGGACGAAATATGGGTGCATATGTTTAATGCTATATATGAGAGATATGAGCAATACGGAATCATCTATTAGAAATGTATATAGGTGATGAATGGCTAGTTGGGTCATTTTGTATGATAACATCGTTGACAGTGATGCGCTCACTTGTATAATTGAATGCATTTTATTTTATTTTACTGTTATTTATTTGGATATTTGATGCCTTGATGAACTCCTGTTATAATGATTTTTATGTAGAAGCATAGTACTTACTATTTTGAATTATCTGTGCATTAGAGAGATGTCGTTGTTGCATTTGTTGTTATGCTGAAATTCATTTTAATGTAATTTGCATGGGCCAATTAGAATACTGATGTGTGTATTTAAACAACGCCTCTGTGACTTCAGACCAAGCCCACTGACGAAGTCGAATGACGAAACGCGTATGGGCGTGGTCTGACATTTGGATCTTGAACTGAGAATGCTGGTTTGCACAGTGTGGTAAATCTTATGCTGGTTATACGAGCGGTGGTTTGACCGCCTTTTATAGTACGAGTTCTTACTTGTCACCGATTTGGATTTTTAAATAAAATTGCTTTACTCTTTTAATGCACTATTGGAGCTCCCTGCTTCTTCAATTTCTTGGCAGGATTATCACCCGTTCGGGATCGGGTAACATTGGGGAAGCGACAGCTGGAAGTCCCAGAAGTGCGCACTGACAAGTTTCTTCTACCAAATAATATTGGCTGTCAGTGATTTTGAGGAACATTGTTTCTTGTCCAGCCTTGGACTTGTAGTTCCACGGGACTTTTTAAAAAAAACTTTTACTTTGGTATTTGCGCTCATACTGCTTGTTCTCACATTGTATATATATATATATATATATATATATATATATATATACATATTTATATATATTATATTTCACCTCAGAAGGGGTCATGAAAATGTGGGATTTAGAATTTTGGACAAGGGATCCTCAACCTGTAATTATGGAGGTGCAAGCCCGGAATTACTTGTTCTGCCCTGACATTCTGTTGCCAGTCACTTGCTTATCTAACATCCATTATCTCCATTATCAGCTATGACATCTAATAGGAACTTAGGGGGTGATTCTGACCTGTTTGCTCGCTGCTGTTCATCGCAGTGCAGCGAACAGGCAAGAAGTGCGCATGCGCTGGTGCCGAAGTGTGCTGGCGCATACGAGGCAGCCGAAGGCTGTCGTTCCATAGCGATCACCTCTGCCTGATTGACAGGCAGATGTGATCGCTGGGCGGGAGGCGGAGGAACGCCGCCGGTTGGCCGTTGTTTTGTGGGCGTGGTCCGGCCAATGCAGGCGTTGCCAGGCCGTGCAGGGAGGGGGAGGCGGCCTGCAGCGGCTGTGTGACATCACACGCAGCCGCTGCGAGCCGGGTAGCGAGGAGTAGCTCCCGGCCAGCACGCAAAAGCTGCGCTGGCCGGGAGCTACTACTGAAGTGCAAAAGCATCGCTGCTGTGCCATGCTTATGCACTTCTGCGGGGGGGGGGGGGGAGGGTCGGGTCTGACATGCGGGGTGGATTAGCCCTGTGCTGGACTGCAATCAACTTTGCAGGGCTACGATCAACTCAGAATGACCTCCTTAACCTCTATGAATGCCAAATTGCTTTCTCACAAATATTTAAAATGCCCGCTCTAATATATATTGCAGACGCCAGGTGCATCTTATTACCATATACGATAAAAGTGCACTGTACATCGCAAAACACTGTATCCCATAAGAGAAAACAATACACCCACACATTATCTGAGTTCCAAAGCTCATTGATGTATATATTTGTTATTAAAAAGGATATGGATTCAATATATATTACAAAGTACAGTATACCTATAGTTACATGGTTACACTCACACAGTAAGCAGTTAAAACATACAATTACATACAGTTACATACAGTTACATGCCATTACATACAGTTTCAGTTACAGGCCAGCGATACAATTACCATTCCCTCCAATGCATCTTATGTCTCTCTCTCTCTCTGTAAACAAATACAGGAACTGAACTGGCAGCAAGTCCATCATCCTCTGAGACCAAAAAGCCACTGAGCTCCTGTGTGATCAGCAATGTGTTATCTAGTTTGGGGGAGGGGACTTTCTCTCATTCATGATGAGTCACTAGTTTCTTTGTATATGCTGAACAGGTTCAGCCTTGGGGACGTCCAAAGGGGCTGGTCTGAGCTTCCTGTCCACTGTCCCAATAAGAGTGATTTTTAGCTTTCATACATGTAATCATAATTATCCGCTGCAATGTCCCACAACTTCACAACAGGCATCAAATGAATCTACACATCAATATGGTTGCTTCAATAGCAAACATGACAGGTCTATCTGGTTTCGTTCAAATAATACACATACATGACACCACTCCATCATATACAATTCTAAATCATCATAATGTCTGGCGCTTGATATCATTATAATTATGCACTGTATGAAACAAGTGTCGAATCCATCTCTGTGGCATGTCCGCGCAAATGCATGTGTTACTATATATTGCTGTGCTCGCTGTGCGTAATTGCAAGTATAGCGACTTATATGTGTGTAGTTTGTATGTTCTCTTTATGTAATATTTTTTTTGACTTCGACACCTCCTATCAACTGATGATTGCCTTGTGTGTGCGTCAGCATTAATAATCACCATAAATTCACCTAAAATACAGTCCTGCCGATGTAGATTTGTCAGAAAACTGCTAATTATTTAATGGTATATAAATATATACTCTATGAAGTTAAAGTATAGTATGGGAAAAAACTAATGGCTAGCAGTAGCCCAATCTAACAGCACTATATCAACCAATAGCCAGCAGTGTAGATTAATACAACCCTAGGTGCACAGAAAACCCAAATAGTCTAAATGCAACTAAAAAGCAGTGGTGCAAGTAGAAAAAATGTCTTACGGGTATTGTATGTGCGCACCAAAAAATGGGTGTGGCCAAATGCCACATGGGGCGTGGTCAATGACAATGGGGGCGTGATACACATATGACCCCAATAGTGCCAGATATATATTGCCCCACAGTGCCAGGTATACATTGCCCCACAGTGCCAGATATATATTGCTCCACAGTGCCAGATACACACTGCCTCACTGTGCCAGATACACAAATGCCCCCTTAGTGCCAGATATACATTGCCTCACAGTGCCAGCTACACATTGCCCCACAGTGCCAGATACACAAATGCCCCCAGAGTGCCAGATATACATTGCCCCACAGTGCCAGATACACATTGCCCCACAGTGCCAGATACACAAATGCCCCCACTGTGTCAGATATACATTGCCCCCCAGTGCCAGATACACAAATGCACCCACAGTGTCAGATATGCCCCCAGTGCCAGATACACATGTCCCCCCATTGCCAGATATGCCCCCAGTGCCAGATACACATGCCCCCCATTGCCAGATATGCCCCCAGTGCCAGATATCCCCCAGTGCCAGATATGCCCCCAGTGCCAGGTATACATGCCCCCAGTGCCAGGTATACATGAAGCTCCCCCCCTGCCGCTCACTGCTGGTGCTGCTGTGCTGTCCTGTGTGTGTGAGGGGAGGAGAGCGCAGCCTGCGGCTCTCCTTCCCCTCAGTGTCTGGCGGGTGCGGGTGGCTCAGTTCAATTCAGCGTCGATCCATGAGCCAATCAAAGGTCGCGTCCGCGAGCTCTGATTGGCTCACGGGCGGCACTGAATTAAACGAAGACACTGAGGGGCAGGAGAGGCGCAGGCTTCGCTCTCCTCCCCTCACATCAGCGGCGGTGCGGCGGTGAGCTGCGGTGCGGTGGTGAGCGGCGGTGAGAATCAGAGGGAGGGAGGGACGGGGAGCTGTGAGGAGCGGCGGCCCGTCAGTGTGGGTACGGCGTACCCACGGCTAAATTCTTAAGGGTGTACCGTACCCACCCGTACCCGCACACTTGCACCGCTGCTAAAAAGGTATCCACTCGAGCACTCTAACTTGGCTACCTACTCACACACAAGTAGGAAGGGACGCTGGTAAGACAGGAATAAAAGGAGTTGAAGCCTCACAAAGCCCTAAGATACTGAAGAAAAACACTGCCCCTACTTACCATAGGACAACAGTGTCACCTGGTGACACAAAAGGCCTCCTCCAGCCTTGGGGCAATATTACAGTAATAGCCTGGAAGATGCAGACTGTTCGGGAATTTCTGAGAGTCTACCCATATTGCAATTATCGTTTTGCCTTGTAAATGATTGCCGCTTTAAAAATATGGGAAGACTTGCAAAAATTCCAGAACAGCCTGCATCTTGCAGGCTACGAGTATTTCAAATTGCCCTTGATGTTTAAAATACTCCATTCTTATCTAATCATCCAGTTCCCCGAATACTTGTAACATTCTAGAGTAGACTAAAGATATAACACTCTCAGGATTCTATAGACAAAAAAAAAGGTATAACAAAAATAAATATCCAGTATGCATTGCTAATAACCATAACAAACATTTTATAGTTTACAGTGTGACTCTAGCAATCCTGTATACTGGTTCCAAATGTTTCACTATGGCTTGTAACAGAGAGATGCAGAATAAAGAGTAACATGGACTCCAAGATCGTATTCATAATTTCCTTCTTGGTTTGAGCCTTTAATTCCTAAAAGAAGATGGTCAATTGGCTTTTTACATTTATATTGCTAAGTTTATAGACAAATGATCCACAAACATTTTAATCCCTTTTCTGCTGATTTTTCGTTGAAAAACACCATTTATGAGCTTATCTGCAACACTAAAGGGTAACTGGATTGTACAGAGTGTAATTATTGTTGTAGCAAAGTACATTTTATGACTAGCTAGCAAGTTGTATTGTAGTAAAAATGAAAAGGAGGTAAGATGTGAGGGCTCAGACTTTTGAAAGTGAATTAATAGATGTCAACTGAAATCTACTTAATATATACTTATTTCCCCACTACAAAGCAGCAGAAAACGTAATAGCAAAAAATGTAAAATCATTATGTTCTCAGTGTGGGGGATATTATTTGGACTTTTCTTTTAATTTATTCTGTGGATTAAACAGTATAGATTTAGCAAATATAAAAGAGCAAAATAATACAGTATTTTTATTCAATGTAAAAAACACAGGGAATATAGCACAGGCATTTTAAAAGAGTACAAGCCCTAATAACTAACACCATCTGAAGATGGCATTAGCCTATGGTAGCCCATACCTCCAAACATTTCAATATGTAGATCTGGAGCCTCGGGTGAGCCCGAAAATAGGGAAAAAGAAAGGGGGCATCCCCATTTACGTCACTGTGGGGGTGTGCTGCTGCCCCCTGCTCTCCCTGCACTGTGTATGATGGGGTATCATAAAGTTTCAATTATCACCATGAACAGAATGAGATAGAAAGTTAAATGTGGTATGTTAAACTTAAGTCTTCTCCATGCAGTCATCCTGCAGAGACAAAAATGTCTGCCAGCGTTTCTTGACCTTCCGCAACCCATCATTACAGAAGTCCTGCAGTTGCCTCAAGAACCACTGTTTCACTTCCAGAATGACATCATTTGTGTTGTCAAATCGCCTACCCCGAAGTGGCTTCTTCATCTCAGGAAAAAGAAAGATGTCACTGGGTGCGAGAACAGACGTATAAGGGGGATGTGGTAAAATTTCATTGCTACACAGCGAATGCTTAGGCGGAATGTGCGGGTTCATTGTTAGATAGGAGATGGATGCTTTTGCTAGTCATACCACTGCATTTTTCTTTCATGGCAATTTGCAATTTCTGCAGAAGGGTGCAGTGGTAAGTGCTGGTGATGGTCTGACCCTTCAGAAGGTAAACGATTAGGATTATGCCATGGACAGCATGACCTTCTCTGCAGATTTCTGCACCTTAACCTTTTTGGGAGGGGGGAAAGGAGGAGTGTTTCCAACTTCTTGCTCTTTTCTTTGGTCTTCGGATCATACAGGTAGACACAGAACTCAGCCATAGTCATGAGATATGCAAATACATTTTCTTCATCCTGCTCCATCATAGTCAACACTGTAAAAGTTCATATTGAGATTGCTAATGGAATGGGGTCATCATGATGACACTTTAGAAATGTACAGTTGCTCATGTATATTCTTCCACACACTTCCAAAACTAAGATCAACTTCTTTCATGATCACTTCAATTGTTAGTCTCTGTCTTTGAGGACAAGAGCTTCCACTTTCTTCACTGTGTCAAGATCATGGATTTGGTCGATGCTATTGCCCTTCAAATGGAACTTTATAACCACCATTCAGCACCTCTCACAAACCTGCCATTTTCATCTCAAAAATATTTGCAGGATTAAACCCGTTCTCACCCAGGATGCTACAAAAACCATTATCCACTCACTGGTCATTTCCAGACTGGACTACTGTAATCTCATCCTAACTAGCATCCCTGACAAATGCCTCTCTCCATTCCAATCTATCCTCAATGCTGCAGCCCAGCTCATCTTCCTCACCAAATGCACTATGTCCACCTTCCCTTTCCTTTCAGAATCCAATTCAAACTCCTCACACTCACTTACAAAGCCCTCACCCCCTCCTCTCCAATTTACATCTCTGACCTTATCTCCCTCTACACTCCCACCCATCTGCTTCGCTCCTCTAATGCACACCACCTCTCCTGCCTACTGATTACTTCCTCCCACTCCTACCTTCAAGATTTCTCACATGCTGCTCCATTTCTCTGGAACTCTCAGACTCTTCACCTCTCTACAAAATGTCAAACTGGCTCTGAAGACCCACTTCTTCACCAAACCCAGCTGTCTCTCGTCCTAACCCTCCATTCTACGCTCACTGCCTACCCCATATGTGTCACCCCTGTCTGTCTTTGCTTCCCCTTTAGAATGAAAGCTCTCATGAGCAGGGTCCTCAACCCTCATGTGGTCATCCTTCGCTTACTTAATCCATCTTCAACGGCACCAAATCTGCCTCCTTGATACTTAGGTCAGTGTCGTCTGCTGCTGTAGCTATGTTTATTTACCCTGTACATGTCCTATATTGTCTTCACCTATAAGTCACTATTTTCCTGTTTTAATTATTATGTTGATGTACACTGTAATTGGGCGCTGCGCATCCCTTGTGGCGCCATATAAGTAAAGGATATTAATAATAATAATAATAATAATAACAACAGTAATAATAATAATAATAATAATAATAACAATAATAATAACAACAACAACAACACTGTAGGCTACAATATTGTCCATCATGCAGGTTACTGACATCTACTCGCTCCAGAAACAAAACAAGTTGATATAAGTAGCTGTAATTTACAATATCATGCACATAAGGATCAAAGATTCTGATAATCAAATTACATCCGGATAGCTCAATAACTTTATGGTGATAATTAAAACTTTATGATACGCCCTCCTAAATATGCATATACAGCGTCTATTCACCAGCTGTCCTGTGACTGAGGCCTGCCAGTGTGACAGTGAGACTGTCCCAGAAATTGTTTGGGAGGTATGTGGTAGCCTATGACTGTTTTTGTTTGTTTGTTCATTTTTATTTGGAGAGGAGATATTGTTAGATGAGCCCCCTAGAAACAAAGAAACCAAGTTTAAAGAGAAACAACAAATTTTGCTCATCTCTGGCATAGCTAATTGAACTTTTTTTTTTCTGTCCATCTAACAGAGATATTTTCAATAGAGATGAACCGAACCCCCCCCCCCCCCCCCCCCCCCCGAACTTCACTACCCGAGCCCGGCTTGAAGCTGACATGTAACAGACGTGAAAGCAGCAAGATACGCTATCCGAACTCACAAGTCATCACTATGGTAACGACTCCCGTTGGAATCACGGACAGACTACAAGGCGACGGGATGACGTGTGCATCATCACGTGACCCGCGTCACAACGCAATGACGTAATCTCACGTGACCCAAAGCCGGTCATATGACCGGAGTACGAGAACTACCCTGTGATATATAACGGTAACTGGGGGAAACTGAATACGGGGGTGTGACTTGTGAGCATGTGATCAGACCATGCATGATAATTCCAGCACTGATTGGAGATTTAGAGGGTGATGTCATGGGAGGTTGCTCCTGGCACACGAGTGTCATAGACTTATAGCGATAATTATGTATAGGGACCAGCTGTGCCGGGACCAATCAGAAGATAGGAGGGGACTTTTAAACTGGATTTAGAGACAAAAGTGGCATTCTCAAAGGGAGCTGACCTTGAAAAAGACCCAGGCAGGGTCGGAACGCGTGGGTACCCCGGTGGATCTACTCGTGAGAGGAGGACGTGGTACGATCTATGCCAAAGAAGGAAGGCGGACGGACATCAGAGGAACTCTCCTGCTGCAGCTGGAAAGCCTGAAGTCCACACGCCTGTAAAACTGTTTGTGCCAGTTTTCAACCTGCATTTGGTAATTACCCATTGCCTATCCATTCAGGATATAGTCCACCAAAGAATGCCTAGACATCTATTGTTGTTTAAATAGAACAAGAGATTACTGGTCATAACACACTGACCTTTTATGTTTTAATTTTATGTGAACTTGTGATATTAAATTTGTTTTTAGAAGGTATCACACCATGTTCCTTCTATGTTCTTTCTTTTGGGTACATTGAGCCAAAGAAATGAGATTGCATGAACACGAAAACAATTGACCTCCTTACAGCGCTGGTCCAGTGGTATCCTATATGTTTTTTGTTTGGGTTTTCCCGCCTGACTTGAAAACCAGAATAAAGCAAAACGTCATTATCCCGCTTACGGATTCTTGCTGGTTTTGGATTCCATATAAGGAGCCACGTGTCGCCGCCATTTTCACTCTAGTCCCGGAGAGTGTAACGAGAGGATGTGTCTCCGTCCTCAGTGTCTGTGTGGGAGGGAAAGTGGGGTGGCGGTTCCAGTGCTGTGTTGTGCTGCATCAGTACAGTGGTAGTGTCTTGTGCTGCATCAGTCCAGTCACAGTGGTGGTGTCCTCTGCTGCCATATGTCCAGTGCTGTTGTACAAGTCCAGTCCAGTGGTGCTGTGTTGTGCTGCATCAGTCCAGTGGTGGTGTCTTGCACTGCATCAGTCCAGTCACAGTGGTGATGTCCTTTGCTGCCATATGTCCAGTGCTGCTGTATCCATTGCAGTGGTGCTGTGTTGTCCTGAATCAGTCCAGTGGTGGTGTCCCTGTGCTGCCGTATAAGTCCAGTGGTGCTGCCATATAATTCCAATGATACTGCCGTATATGTCCAGTGGTGCTGCCGTATAAATCCACTGGTATTGGCATATATGTCCAGCGGTACTGCCGTATAAATCCAGTGATACTGCCGTAAATGTCCAGAGGTACTGCCATATAAATCCAGTGGTACTGGAGTATAAGTCCAGTGGTACTGCCATATAATTCCAGTGATACTGCAGTATAATTCCAGTGATACTGCCGTATAAATCCAGTCCAGTGGTACTGCCATATAAATCCAGTGGTACTGCCATATAATTATACTGCCGTATAAATCCAGTCCAGTGGTACTGTCATATAAGTCCAGTGGTACTGCCATATAATTCCAGTGATACTGCCATATAATTCCAGTGATACTGCTGTATAAATCCAGTCCAGTGGTACTGACGTATAAGTACAGTGGTACTGCCGTATAATTCTAGTGATACTGCTGTATATGTCCAGTGGTACTGTCATATAATTCCAGTGATACTGCCATATATGTCCAGTGGTACTGCCGTATAAATCCAGTAGTACTGGCGTGTAAATCCAGTAATACTGCTGTATAATTCCAGTGATATTGCCATATAATTCCAGTGATACTGCCATATAAATCCAGTCCAGTGGTACTGCTGTATAAATCCAGTGGTACTGCCGTATAATTCCAGTGATACTGCTGCATAACTCCAGTGGTACTGGCATATAACTCCAGTGATACTGCCGGTTCAGGGACGTGCGGTGAGCTAAATGGCTCAGGAGTCACTGTTTAGCACCAGAGCCAGATTTACATGCAATATATGAGCCAAAGGGTTCATCTGGGCATTATACACAGGTGCAGCAGTATAAACTCCTGGAAATTTGGTGAGTTTTGATCAGAGACGTGCGGAAAACATATCCAGGTGAGGCACTGACTCACCTGCCATAGACTTTTTACTCCAAAGTTTTGGCTATAAAAATTATAAGAATAATGCAAAGAAGATATTTCACACATAGTCTTTGTATTTTTCATATTCTTTATACAGAAAGGTTTGGATGGTGGCAAGCTGCGCTCAACTCTTTCTAGACGTTAATACAAAGTAGCTGCTATTGGAAATGTAGGGTTGTCAGGGGTACTCCTTCCCCTAAACAGTTTATGCACTATAAAAAGAAGAAAATTTCCAGCGCTTTTCTTTGTATGAACACAATAAAAAAAATTCTTATAGACAACTTTATAAATATATGTTGTTCTTTTATTGTTGTCACAAATTATAAACACTTCTTCAGATAAACAGTTTAAAATTATGCTTGTGATCACAAGAAAGTATTCATTATAAAATACCGGTACGTCTATTTAACTCACATATACAATACATAAACACACACAAACATTTAGACACATGCATTTATTGTTGGTAACTGTTTCTGATTTAGAGGGAGTTGATACACTTTGTAGCGGTTTACTCTTCTCCCCTATCTTTTTAAGGATGTTACAGCTTCCAATTATCAATAGGTTGGGACCATTATTCCTGGTTTCTTTGTTTTGATGTTAGTATCTCAATGTACTTTGTATCTTATTTACAGTCTATTTTAAAGATCCTCGCCTGACGCCGGACACCGAGAATGGGGAGCCCAGGACCAAGGAGGAGGACACGGTAAGCGGAGGAAAAGTCTGCTGGCAGACTAACATTGTATTGCATTGCGGAATAACCAATGAGGCATTGAACCGACACTAGCTTCATCACGGGACGTTTTCCCGAACCTGTCTTTAAAATGACTGTAAATAAGATACAAAGTACATTGAGATACTAACATCAAAACAAAGAAACCAGGAAAAATGGTCCCAACCTATTGATAATTGGAAGCTGTAACATCCTTAAAAAGATAGGGGAGAAGAGTAAACCGCTACAAAGTGTATCAACTCCCTCTAAATCAGAAACAGTTACCAACAATAGATACATGTGTCTAAATGTTTGTGTGTGTTTATGTATTGTATATGTGAGTTAAATAGACGTACCGGTATTTTATAATGAATACTTTCTTGTGATCACAAGCATAATTTTAAACTGTTTATCTGAAGAAGTGTTTATAATTTGTGACAACAATAAAAGAACAACATATATTTATAAAGTTGTCTATAAGAAAAAAATTTATTGTGTTCATACAAACAAAAGCGCTGGAAATTCAGTCAAAACTCTTGCACAAACGTTCTTATGACAGGAAAGGCTCTGCCTCACCTGCCTCACCCCACCGCACATCACCGGTATAAATCCAGTCCAGTGGTACTGCCGTATAAGTCCAGTGGTACTGCCGTATAAATCCAGTGGTACTGCTGTATAATTCCAGTAAAAGTGCCATATATGTCCAGTGGTACTGCCATATAATTCCAGTGATACTGCCGTATATGTCCAGTGGTACTGCCGTATAAATACAGTGGTACTTCTGTATAATTCCAGTGATACTGCCATATATGTCCAGTGGTACTGCCATATAATTCCAGTGATACTGCCGTATATGTCCAGTGGTACTTGCTGTATATGTCCAGTGGTACTGTCGTATTAATCCAGTGGTACTGGCGTATAAATCCAGTGGTACTGCCGTATAATTCCAGTGATACTGCCGTATAAATCCAGTCCAGTAGTTCTGCCGTATAAGTCCAGTGGTACTGCCGTATAAGTCCAGTGGTACTGCCATGTAATTCCAGTGATACTGCCGTATAATTCCAGTAGTACTGCCATATAATTCCAGTGATACTGCCGTATAATTCCAGTGGTACTGCCGTATAAGTCCAGTGGTACTGTCGTGTGCTGTATATTATTTACTCCATTTAAAGGGTTTATTAATATTTAATCCAAATAATTTTTACAGGGTTTGCCCTGTGTGGTGTAGGGATACGCTGTCCTGTGCTGCATATTGGGTTACATAACTCCAGGAAAATAATGGAGAACAAAAATTTTGAGGATAAAATAAGGAAAGATCAAGAACCACTTCCTCCTAGTGCTGAAGCTGCTGCCGCAAGTCATGACATAGATGATGAAATGCCATCAACGGCGTCTGCCAAGGTCGATGCCCAATGTGATAGTAGAATGCATGTAAAATCCAAAAGGCAAAGTTCAATAAAAAGACCTAAAAAAATAAACTGAAATGGTCTGAGGAGAACTGTAAACTTGCCAATATGCCATTTACGACACGGAGTGGCAAGGAACGGCTAAGGCCCTGGCCTATGTTCATGACTAGTGGCTCAGCTTCACATGACGATGGAAGCCCTCATCCTCCTGATAGAAAAATTATAAGAGTTAAGCTGGCAAAAGCAGAGCAAAGAACTGTGCGTTCTAAGCAGGGACGTGCGGTGAGCTAAATTGCTCAGGAGGCACTGGTTAGCACCAGAGCCAGATTTACACGCAATATATGAGCCAAAGGGTACATGGGGGCATTATACACAGGTGCAGCAGTATAAACTCCTGGAAATTTTGTGAGTTTTGATTAGAGATGTGTGGAAAGGATACACAGGTGAGGCACTGCCTCACCTGCCATAGACTTTTTACTCCACAGTTTTGGTTATAAAAGTGATTAGAATAATGCAAAGAAGATATTTCAAACATATTCTTTGTATTTTTCATATAATTTATACAGTAAAAACTCTGGCACAAACGTTAGTATTACAGGAAAGGCTCTGCCTCACCTGCCTCACCCCACCGCACGTCACTGGTTCTAAGATGGTATCACAAATCCCCAAGGAGAGTCCAAGTGTGTCGGCTGTTGCGATGCCTGACCTTCCCAACACTGGATGGGAAGAGGTGGCTCCTTCCACCATTTGCATGCCCTCTGCAAGTGCTGGAAGTAGCACAACACAGTCCAGTTTCTGATATTCAAATTGAAGATGTCACTGTTGAAGTACACCAGGATGAGGATATGGGTGTTGCTGGCACTGAGGAGGAAGTTGACGATAAGGATTCTGATGGTGATGTGGTTTGTTTAAATCAGGCACCAGGGGGGACACCTGTTGTCCGTGGGATGAATAAGCCCATTGTGATGCCTGGGCAAAATACCCAAAAAAGCTGTGTGTTGCTTCTGTCAATCCGTAATAAATAGGGGTAAGGATGTTAACCACCTAGGAACATCCTCCCTTATACGTCACCTACTGTGCATTCATCAGAAGTCAATGTCAAGTTCTGTAACTTTGGGTAAGAGCGTAAGCAGTCCACTGACACCTAAATCCCTTCTTCCTCTTGTACCCATGCTACTGCAAGCCACACCACCAACTCCCTCAACGTCAACTTCTTCCTCAGTCAGGAACGTCAGTAGTCCTACAGGCCATGTCACTGGCAAGACTGAGGAGTCCTCTCCTAAACGGGATTCCTCCGGAGGATCCTTGAGTGGTACGCCTACTGCTGGTGTTGCTGCTACTGCTGTTGTTGCTGCTGGGAGTCGATCGTCATCCCAGAAGGGAAGTCGGAAGACCACTTGTACTACTTCAAGTAAGCAATTGACTGTCCAACAGTCCTTTGCGAGGAAGATGAAATATCACAGCAGTCATCCTGTTGCAAAGCGGATAACTGAGGCCTTGGCAGCTATGTTGGTGTTAGACGTGCGTCCGGTATCCGCCATTAATTCAGTGGGACTTAGAGAATTGATGGAGGTAGTGTGTCCCCGGTACCAAATCCCATCTAGATTCCACTTCACTAGGCAGGCGATACCGAGAATGTACAGAGATATCAAAAAAAGTGTCCTCAGTGTCCTAAAAAATGCAGTTGTACCCACTGTCCACTTAATCACGGACATGTGGACAAGTGGATCAGGGCAGACTAAGGACTATATGACTGTGACAGGCCACTGGGTAGACGTATTGCCTCCCGCAGCAACAACAGAAGCGGCACCAGTAGCAGCATCTCGCACACCCCAACTCATTCCTAGGAAGGCTATGCTATGTATCACCGCTTTCCGTAAGAGGCACACAGCTGACAACCTCTTACGGAAACTAAGGGACATCATCACACAATGGCTTACCCCACTTAGACTCTCCTGGGGATTTGTGATATCGGACAACGCCACCAATATTGTGCGTGCATTACATCTGGCCAAATTTCAGCACGTTCTATGTTTTGCACATACAATTAATTTGGTGGTGCAGAATTGAAAAATTACAGTAATGTGCAGGAGATGCTGTTGGTGGTCAGAAAAATTGTGGGCCACTTTCGATATTCAGCCACTGCGTGTCGAAGACTGGAGCGCCAGCAAACACTCCTGAACCTGTCTTGCCATCACCTGAAGCAAGAGGTATTAACGAGGTGGAATTCAACACTCTACATGCTTCAGAGGATGGAGGAGCAGCAAAAGGCCATTCAAGCCTATACATCCACCTACGATATAGGCAAAGGAGGGGGAATGCACCTGACTCAAGCACAGTGGAGAATGATTTCCGTGTTGTGCAAGGTTCTCCAACCCTTCCAACTTGCCACCCGGGAAGTCAGTTCAGACACTGCCAGCTTGAGTCAGGTCATTCCCTTCATCAGGCTTTTGCAGAAGCAGCTGGTGAAATTGAAAGAGGAGCTAAGACGGAGCGATTCCGCAAAGTATGTGGGACTTGTGGATGGAGCCCTTCATTCACTTTGCCAGGATTCAAGGGTGGTTAATCTGTTGAAATCAGAGCACTACATTTTGGTCACCGTGCTCGATCCTTGGTTTAAAGCCTCTGTTGTATCTCTCTTTCCGGCAGACACAAGTCTGCAGAGGTTCAAAGACCTGCTGGTGAGAAAATTGTCAACTCAAGCGGAACATTACCCGTCAACAGCTCCTCTTTCACTTTCTCCAGCAACTGGGGCTGCGAGGAAAAGGATAAGATTTCCTAGCCCATCTGCTGGCGGTGATGCAGGGCAGTCAGGAGCGAGTGCTGACATCTGGTCCGGACTGAAGGACCTGCCAGCGATTAGTCATGTCTGCTGTCACTGCATATGATTCTGTCACCATTGAAAGAAGGGTGCAGGATTATATGAGTGACAGCATCCAAGTAGGCATGTGAGACAGTCCGTATGTATACTGACAGCAAAAAGGGGTAATTTGGATGCCCTTGCACAAACTGGCTTTATTTTACCTAAGTTTCCCCCCTCTAGTGTGTACTCTGAAAGAGTGTTTAGTGCAGCCGCTCACCTTGTCAGCAATCGGCGTAGGAGGTTACTTCCACAAAATGTGGAGAAGATGATGTTCATCAAAATGAATTATGAATTCCTCCAGGAAGACCTTGACCAGCAATTGCCTCCAGAAAGTACACAGGGACCTGTGATGGTGGATTCCAGTGGGAATGAATTAATACTCTGTGAGGAGGAGGATGTACACAGTGAAAGGGGTGAGGAATCGGACGATGAGGAGGAGGTGGACATCTTGCCTCTGTAGAGCCAGTTTGTGCAAGGAGAGATTGATTGCTTCTTTTTTGGTGGGGCCCAAACAAACCACTCATTTCAGCCACAGTTGTGTGGCAGACCCTGTTGCTGAAATGATTGGTTTGTTAAAGTGTGCATGTCCTGTTTATACAACATAAGGGTGTGTGGGAGGGCCCAAGGACAATTCCATCTTGCACCTCATTTTCTTCTTTGCATCATGCGCTGTTTGGGGACTAGTTTTTTAAAGTGCCATCCTGTCTGGCACTGCCATACAACTCCAGGGGTACTGCCGTACAAGTCCAGGGGTACTGCCGTATAAGTCCAGTCCATTGGTGCTGTCTTGTGCTGCATCAGTCCAGTGATGGTGTCTTGTGCTGCCATAAGTCCAGTGGTGGTGTCCTGTGCTGTATATTATTTACTCCAAATAACAGGGTTATATACATTACTTATATTATTATCCAAATTATTTTTACACGGTTTGCCCTGTGTGCTGTAGGGGTACGCTCGCCTGTGTTGTATATTATTATAATAGCTCCAAATAAAAGGGTTATTATTATCCAAATTAATTTTACAGGCTTTGCCGTGTGTGTGTAGTTTAGGGTTACGCACTCCTGTGCCACCAATATTGTGCATGTATTACATCTGGGCAAATTCCAACACGTCCCATGTTGTTTGTGCCACACACTTGTGTCACTTAGCTTAGTTATACAGCTACCTCATTGCAACTCTTTTTTTCTTCTTTGCATCATGTGCTGTTTGAGGCCTATTTTTAAATCTGCCATCCGGACTGACACTGCAGTGCCACTCCTAGATGAGCCAGGTGTTGGGGCCGCACACTTGTGTCGCTTAGCTTTGTCATCCAGCCACATTTGTGCAACCTTTTGGCCTAAAAACAATAGTGTGAGGTGTGAGGTGTTCAGAATAGACTGGAAATGAGTGGAAATGCATGTTATTGAGGTTAATAATACAGTAGGATCAAAATTACTCACATATTCTGTGATTTTAGCTGTTTTTAAGTTGTTGTTTTTAAATCATCCAGATCCAAAACCAAAACCAAAACACGAAAGGGTGGTTTTGGTAAAACCAATCCAGATCCAAAACACGAGCATGGAACCAGAACCAAAACCAAAACACAAAACACGAAAAGTGCCCACCTCACATCTCTAATTTTCAAACATGATTGAAATGAGAAGATAAAACATATACAGTATAGAGGTGTTTAAATAAAAATGACACAAGAATGTCATATTTTACATCGTTTATCTAATTACATTTGTCTAATAATCAGCTTTGCCTCACTTACTAGGCTGCCTGTAATAATAAGTTTCTACCTGCTGACCTCAATTATCTTTGGGTTACTGAGCATAATCCAACCATTTAAAAACATAATCAATTTCACACTACAAAAAAAAAAATACAAAGATCGAGAGAAACCAACTAAAGTGACAAAATGACCTTATACGCAAGTTTAATTGACTCAAGGAAAGTGATCTGTGCGCCTGTAACATATGAACCCAGTCTGCTTTTCTTTAAAAATTGGATAAATTAAATATAATGGGCAGTATCAAGTGGGAATTTCTAACGCTGTAATTTTCTGACTAGGCATTTTAATGCCATGATGCACTAAATTTATTATGGAGAATAGCAAAGGCTGTTTCCATCGGGTCCAAGTGTTTATGCTGCCATACAGTAGCTATGCATTCAGCACTATTACATGTGCGAGGACAAGAACCTTCTCTTCGTAACAGTAGTTTTGTACAAATAGGGCTTAAAGTGGTCCTGGAGAGGTGGGGGAACTCATCTCCTCTATCACCCGCGCCGTAGGCGCGCGTCACAAAAGGGTGTGTGGCCTCACTAAGAAGGGGTGTGGCCATACAATAGTACCCCCAATTAAAAATCATCTCCATCGTACCTAATTACATCACTGTTACTTTAACATTAATGAAAGAACTGATCCAGACGAAAACTACACCTGCAACATGTAACCCAATGCACAGCCAAGATGGGGAATAGGGGACCCCAGCTGGATACATAGAAATAGGAGGGATACATACAGAGCAGTATCACTATATACACAGCGAGGGGGTCTCAGCCCCAGTACTCACACAAGGACCCCGAACAGCAGTGCACGGACGCCCTCATCCTCCACCGGCATCATAGGGATGGGGACAGCCGGAGGCACTGCACTGGGTGCATGCAGTGGGGAGGCGGCTATCCCGGGCACCAAACACTGCTAGTCGCGGGAGAGAGGAGGAAGCACACCTCTGTCTGTGCTGGGGGTGGGACGGAGGAGGAGTAGGGAACTTCGGTGGGTCCCAGCTGTAGTGAGGTGTGAAGTTGTCAGCGTCTGCCAGCCATTCCTGTGGACTGGCTGTTGATCAAAAGAAGAGGCTGCTCTTTGAATCTGGCGCCGATTGTGCGCCAATCACTGGGCAGCTTCTCATTGGCTGGCGGTGCACAAGCTCAGCCAGTTTAAAAAAAAAAAAGCCTTGCTTCTTTTAATTGACAGCCGGTCCGCCCATGATCCAAGATTGGCTGGCGGCTGCTTCAAGCTTTCAAGTGCACTGAAGCCGGGATTAGAAGCTAGTGGCCGGACAGAGGCGGAACTGGTTCTGCCTTCAATTTGAAGTGACAGAACACAGTTCACCCTGTTCCAGCCCACTTTAAGCTCTGCAAATACTGTATAGTACAGTACATTACTGCCTTTCAGCATTGTAAACAGAAGCCCATCACTGCCACTGCATATACATTAGTGATGGTTATTAGAAGTTTGGGTAGCAGATCGAGTTTGGTACCTGCTACCAAGGCTCCCAAGAAATGTGTCGGCTCTGGCAGAAGGGGGTGTGATCATTTGACTGTTGATTTCACGATGTTCAGGATTTAAGGAGAAGATAGCTTTTTGGCATCTGCTGTGGTAAAGTAGGTGTAAACTCTTGCTGACTGTATTTATAAAAAATAAAAATCTCCACACATCATAAGTATTAGCATATGTCTTTCTTTTTTCTGATGCTAAATGTAATTTCTCAATGTGCAATAAAAAAAGTGTATAACACAAGTCCTATCTGGGATGACATATGCCTACTTTTACAATATGGAATCCATTTCTGAGTGTAAGTCTTCACTTTTCAAGACAGTGCTAACTTTTACTCATTCCAACAGGAGGGGTTGAGCAGTATGGAATCTTTTTTTGCTTAATGTCTGTTACGAAGAGGAAACATATCAATCAGTACCTATGTGCACATTATAGATTTGCTTCTTTGCCTCTGCAAAACAATCTCATTTTACTCAGGAATGGTCATCGAGCTGCAGCCAATGGTCGATGCTTTTGCCATCAGTGCAGAAGGTTCAATGCAAACATCAAATGGTGACTGTGACCAACCATCCATGGCTAAAAACCATCTACCTCATTTTCAAATGTACAAAGGTGACATACAGTATGTAATAAAGGGTGGTGACAAAATGCTATGACACAGGAGTTTGAAGTGATATTTTCCCACAATGAGCATTTCCCATCTGGACCTGCAATATTGCACACGCTCAAGCATAGCATTTGCATAGGACAGACACTTCCAAAGAAAAGAAGTGGACATGTGCAATGTATGGACTGATGGATAAGTAAGTACATTTATCTATAATTAAATGTGATGCATATCCACATGTTCTGCAGTTAGCAAGTAACTGTTGATGACATCTAACTGGATGTTTTCATCAATACCACCTTTTATTATTATTATTATTATTATTATTATTATTATTATTAATATTACCTTTTATTTATATAGCGCCATAATGGGTCCAGAGTGCCTTACAAAACACATAAACAGAAAACAGTGCTAATCTATCATGAAAATAGTACAAAAGACATTACAGTGCCTTTGCAGAACATAGGGCCTGGGTGAGCCTGTGTGAGTGCCCCTCCCCCTGTACCCGTTTGATTATGCCTCCTGCGTGGAGCGCTAGCTCCCTAAACTCCTACTGCAGCACCATCTTTCCACTGATGCAGTCAGACTGATGGCGCATGCGCAGAAGAGAGCAAATAGTCTTTGTAAGCTCCTGTGTGGCACCATCTTTATGAACGCATCACTACAAAGATGACACCACAGGAGAAACACAGGAAGGTGGTGCACTCTGCAGGAGGCACATTGGTTAATCGAGGGAACATGGTGTGCAGATCAGGTTCCACGTGAAACCATGGGCCTGTGTGACGTGTGCACACTGCACCCGTGATACAGACACATAGGATACACCTGGGAAGAATTAAAGTGCTACCTGTTTCTGAGTAGACTATTGGACTGAACGTCTTGGCTAAACAATGTAGGCATCATTGGCAAATTTCCTGGTTCGGGGGAAGAACAGTACTGTACAGTGTATATCCACTGGTTCTCAAACTGTGTGCCATAGCACCCCGTGGTGCCTCAGAACACTTGCAGGGTTCCTTGGATTTGTGGTCCAGGACCAATTCAAATTATTTATGGTCAATGTAATAGGCAAAACCAGTGCTGGTGACTTCCAATCATAAAATATGTGGACAAACAGAAATAAATCTTTCTCCTCACCACACAACTGACCCTAAGGATGACATATAAACACAATTTACTTAATTTAATATTTCTTTCTAAAGTTCTCAATAAGAAACTTTTGGCCTAGGGGTGCCATGAAAAAAATGATGATACTCTAGGGCGCCGTGAATCAAAAAAGTTTGGGAACCACTAGTATATCCTATAAAATCTAAAATTAAAAAAAGTTAAATGCAATGGCACTCCATTAGCAATATAATACAGAATAAATATACTGTATAAACAACATACAGTATTGTACAAAATAAAATATTCCCCAATACTGTATATGAAAGAATCTCCTTTATGATTAAAATGTCTATCATAGACTGTTCTTCATTCATGCGCATACACCAACATCCATAAAAGAAATAACTGACACTGGCACCAGAATAATGTTTGCCAATAAAATTGTCAGCTTTTATTAAACAAATGGTATGGTGGCAAGGAGGGACAGCCTATTTAAATAAAGTCTCTATTTATTCTAACCTTTTAAACCTTTTAACTGTGGCTGACCAAAACACAAGAGGAGGCAAGGGCCCGACTTCAGCCGGCCTCCATCGCATAACAAGGGGGCTTTAAGGGCCCAATTTCAGCCCAGCCCCCATCACATCACAAGGGGAGGCTTTAAAGGGCCCAATTTCAGCCCAGCCCCCCACACATCACAAGGGGCCATAATGGGCCATTTGCCACCCCTTGTGTTACTTGCTCTTTATCGGGAATACTGTGGCCAACTCTCCACTTAAGGTATTCCCCTACTCCCAACCAAAAGGTGCTCAGGTGTGTACCAACTCCAACGGAGACCGAAGCCCACCTGGTCCGATGGAAATCCGGCCCTGTAATGTATCAAACTCCACCACCTTCACATCTCCTGAGCACCTATAAAACTCTTTAAATTACAGCCACAATTTCAGGCCGTCCCAACCTGCCACAGTTTCAACGAAATCCCGGCCACCATACCTCTACCTTAAAATTATTCTTCCTACTCCTAAACTCCTCCTACCTATCAATAAAATTCCTGACTAAAAACAGCGAACAACAGATCCTCCATAAAAATTTCCATACCCCTCAAATTCAGATGGACACCATCCGCCATGTAAAGATGAGGGGCAGAAACTAAGATTGAGGGATGTGGGACCACAAACCCCCAATTTTCACAGCCCTGCCCACCACAGAATTGATCCGGCGCCGGACCAACTCTATGGCAGCCGGTCTATCCGCATCTCTCCAAACCAAACGTGGGATAATGTCCGACCAACCCACACTCAGAAAACACAACCTGTTCTGCAAGTTAACTAAGTCCCTAACTATAGTTTTGCGAAGATTCAGACCAGTCCTTCTGGTCAAATAATTTCCAGCAGCATGGAACACCACCCTCAGCGGGTATCCTGACCTCTCCGACTGTTGCCAAAATAGGGGCATGACTTGATCCCAGCGAAGTCCCCTCACACCGATCCATCTGACAAGATTAGCTTCAGGGGACTGAAGGCACTCCACACCAGATCTTTCACCATAGTAAACGTATGAGTGCCCAATAATCCATATCGGACACTCGTCCAAGCGCAAATCTGAAAGTACAAAAACCATTCACAGAACCTTATCATACAAAAAACCTCTAACACAAAATTCTTGAAACAACATTACCCAAAAACATCCCATTATAAACTTACTAAAATAGGGTTTTGTTTTTTTTTTTAAATAGTTTAATTTGGCCTCTAAGGTGAGAATTTTTGAAGCGGGGATGAAAAGGGGGATGGGTATGAGGGATCAGACTTGACGAGAGGTGAAAAACACACCTGCCAAGCGGGTATGAACCCCAAGGCTTAAGGCACTTGACAGGATAAAAAATTCCGCAAGACCCCCAAATATGGCGAGTGGCTGAAACCTCAAGTCTGATTTTTAATCCAACGGGTCAAAACCTGATATATTTCCGAAATACATCAGACTTCAACCTCCCCAGAGCTCTAATTTGCCCGCTTGAACAGCCTTCAGCAGCTGCTGTTGTCGCCGCACCTATCCGAAACGAATTGGTACTGTATCTCGATACCGGCAAACCCATCGTGCAGATACAACGTTCCAGCGCCCATCTAAATTGAAATTGAGTCACCGGCATACCATCCTTATGCTGCAACCATGGACCTGGCATATCAGTCCTTGTTCTCAAATAAACCCTCGCCAAGGACACTGGACAAATCTCCTTATCGTCCACACATCTCAAAACAACCCAACAACCTTTGCCTAATTGGTCCGTTTTGGAACGTTGTACTTTGCACCATAAGCCTCCATCTTCCAGTGACACATGTTCATGAAGCATAGGTGACATTGCTGTTTTCGAAGCTGACACCAGTTCACTGACTCTAAAGGCCCCGAAAAAGGCCATGGCAAAACACAATTTAAATAAGAGTGCTTCGTAATCAGATGCACAGATCTCATGCAACATGACCACCATGCGCCGCAATTTTGAGATGGTAATTGGCCTTTGTGCATCTTGAACAGGGGGCATCACTCGAGCCCACCCTTTAAGAATCTTTGCTAAAAATAAAGATTTAGTAAAATCATGCCGGCCTTCAAGTCTCAAGAAATAAGAAAGAGCAGACAGTAAACATGTTACTAACCCTCTTGACCTGCCTGCTCTAAAACATTCCCAAACGTAATTCAATAACATTGCATAATCAGTCTTACCTTGGTCCTGATGCAAACGAACATATCTTTCCCACTCTCCCATAGCATTTCTGTACCCTTGGAGGGTGGAAGGAGCCAAGGATCGTAGAGCTAAGCCCTCCAATCCGGGTGTATCACCTGCCAGGCATAAGACGGGCAAGGGTCACCAGATACATTCGCATCTGGAGCTAGCACCCTAAACCTGCGCCACTCGAAACGCGAAAGCGCATCTGCCACACCGTTTTCAATGCCTGGAACATGCCTAGCGCAAAAACTTATATTTGATTGAAGGCAGCGCAAAACAATCTGACCCAACAATCGCAGCACAGGAAAGCTGGAAGCTCTCTGACTATTAATCGCATGAACCACACCCAAATTGTCACACCAAAAAACTACTGACAGATTGGTCAAGACCTCATGCCATAACTCCAGAGCAACCATGATAGGGAATAATTCTAATAATAACATATTACTAGTGAGTCCCTCATCAAACCAGGTTTTAGGCCATGGGGAAGCACACCACCTACCCTCCAGGTATGCTCCAAAACCCGTAGAACCTTCCGCATCGGTGAATAATTGCAACTCTACATTGGATATGGGTATGGACTGCCAAATGAGAACACCATTAAAGGTAGCCAAAAACTCCTCCCAAATGTGTAGATCCCTACAAATTTCTTTGGATAATCTTATAAAATGCTTAGGTTTTTTAACACCCGCTGTAGCTCTCTCAAACTTCCTGCTGAAGACCTTACCCATGGGTATAACTCGGCAAGCAAAATTGAGAGATCCCAATAATGATTGAGCTTGTCTCAACATCAACTTGCCATTTGCCAATGCCACAATTATCTCTCCTTTTAATTTATCTATTTTCTCCCTGGGTAAACGACAGCAACCTTCCATAGTATCAATTTCGATTCCCAGAAAAGTCAACACCGATGTAGGACCTACAGTCTTCTCCTCAGCTGCTGGGACTCCAAAGTCCTTCAACAATGACAAGGCATTTGATAAAATATTGCCACACATGTCAGACCCGGCTGGACCCATGAACAAAAAATCGTCTAAATAATGAACAATTCCGGACTGACCTGAATTTTCAGAAATGCACCAATGCAAAAAACTGTTACATTTTTCAAAATATGAACAAGATATAGAGCAACCCATTGGGAGACATCTATCAACATAAAAACCGTCATTGAGACGGAAACCTAAATATCGAAAAAATTCCGGATCAATGGGCAAGAGCTAAAAAGCCGACTCTATATCAATTTTACTCATCAACACCCCTTTACCGAATGATCTCACCTTGGCCAACGCATCCTCAAAAGACTGATAAATTACCATGGACAAATGTTCAGGAATTGCATCATTAACTGAAGACCCTTTTGGAAATGATAAGTGCTGAATTAATCTAAATTTACCCGGAGTCTTTTTTGGAACAACCCCCACTGGGGACAAAATTAAATTAGACACTGGGGGACAACTAAAAGGCCCTACCATCCTACCCAAAGCAACCTCCTTATCGACTTTTTCTTTCAAAAGTACTGGAAACTCCTGAGCCGAGCGTAAATTGCAAACTGGACCACAATTAACTTGGCCTTTAATAGGCAACGGAAAACCCTTTGAAAAACCTAACCTTATCAACTCGGAGTCCTCTCTGTTTGGATAATGGGGGTAATTCCAAGTTGATCGCAGCAGGAAATTTTTTAGCAGTTGGGCAAAACCATGTGCACTGCAGGGGAGGCAGATTTAACATGTGCAGAGAGAGTTAGATTTGGGTGTGGTGTGTTCAATCTGCAATCTAATTTGCAGTGTAAAAATAAAGCAGCCAGTATTTACCCTGCACAGAAACAAAATAACCCACCCAATCTAACTCTTTCTGCACATGTTAAATCTGCCTCCCCTGCAGTGCACATGGTTTTGCCCAACTGCTAAAAAACTTCCTGCTGCGATCAACTTGGAATTACCCCCAATAATCCAACCAATACAATAATTTGTTCAATTTCACTGGAGTAGGGGCCCTACTTAGCCCCAGCAGTTGCTGGGACTCGTTGCTGCTGCTTGTGCAAACCCCCTCTACCACTGGCAGTCTGCTGGCAGTTTTTAATGAGGTGGGATCCCTCACAGTGGATACAAACATGCCGAAAAACAACACCTGAACCCTAGGGTACATTGACTATTATTGAAGGCATAACATTTGCCTGATCGATTCTTACCCACCATCCATCTGTTACTGGTATTGCCTCGCTTCTCAGCCAGATCCTCTGAACCACTTTTTAGAGGTTGAATAACATCTACAATAATCTCAACATCTTTTTTACCAAAATCTATGATTTCCTTGCCATTCTGTTTTCTACAAAACTCCTCATCATAGGACCTCCATGCTGTTCCGCGCCCAGATCTGGCCAGTTCATGAAGCAAATACATATATTTAATTATATACAAACAAATATAGAAAACCACAGCACTCGCCACCCCAGAAGCGGGGTGCAGTGTCTGCACTCACCACTCATAGGGTGGGGTGCATGCAGCCCATGGCCACCTACCCAAATACATACAAAATAGAGAATTCAGCACTCACCATAGCAAGCTCACTTGTCCTCACAACATCAATAAATAAATGATGATATTGATGTTGTGAGGACAAGTGAGCTTGCTATGGTGAGTGCTGAATTCTCTATTTTGTATGTATTTGGGTAGGTGGCCATGGGCTGCATGCACCCCACCCTATGAGTGGTGAGTGCAGACACTGCACCCCGCTTCTGGGGTGGCGAGTGCTGTGGTTTTCTATATTTGTTTGTATATTTTGGGGTTAATCTTTGGTTAACTCTTATTAACCATGGTCACAGGCCTTTTCATGCACCCCTGTGTAATCTTAATTGTTCTAAACCTGTATCAGCTGCTCCTTAGTAATTTATCGGCTGTGTCAGGTGACTAGTATGCCTTTAAAAGCCACTAGATATGTGGCAGGCATACATTAAACCTAGTGGGCATATTTGCAGTTATATTATATGTGATACAGTTGCCAGGTTTTAATTCTTTAGGCTTTGTGATAGTGTAGGACCTGCATGAAGGTGGGGTACCTTGAAAATCGGTATGCAGGCTTCCGTGCATTGGCCAATCCACCAACTAAACCCCCATCATTTATTTATTGATGTTGTGAGGACAAGTGAGCTTGCTATGGTGAGTGCTGAATTCTCTATTTTGTATATATTTAATTATATTCATGTACTCCTGAGGTCTAGATTCCAAATAACAAGCCGCAAAGATAAGCATGCCCTTCTGCCAATTAAAGTAAGACTTATAAGCCGGCTCACCTATACCCGATTTTTTTCTAGCTGCCTCTAATGCTTTTTTCGCTTTACTAGTTAAAGCAAACATATTCACAAATTTGCCCTCCCTAATTCTGGGCCTTACCCCTCTCAAAACAGCAATATTAGCACATTGCAAAGAATCCTCGGGACCCTCCTCCGAGGACACGCTAGAACTACTGTGTCTGCGCCTTCTTTTATATCTTTCATTGCAACCAATGCCCCTGCTGTCAACTGAAGATGAGGACTCAGAGACCACTGCACCTGCTGTCAACTGAAGATGAGGACCCTGTGACTTCTGCGCCTATGCTTACGTTGTTGTGAAGCTTTTTTCTTGCATAATTTTTCCTTAACTGCACCCATATTGCCTGAGCTAACCACTGCTTCATTTTGACGCGCTGCAGGGTGCACATCCGACTCGCCGTAAAGACCTCCCTCGTCCAGGGCAGACTCTACCACAGCCGCCGATTCCCCAGAATCCTCCTGTAATTCAGGGGCTGCAAAGGACTCTGCTGGAGAAATGCAAGGAGAAACATCCACCAGACACTCATTAGGATTCATATTGCCCCTATTCCTTCCACCCATTCTGGCCCGTGAAACAGCAGCCGCTAAACCACTTACACCATCCCCATGCAAACCGGAGGAATTCTGCTCACCCAAAAATTCCCTTCAGTATGATTAGCAGTCAGCACTGGGACCAGTGCTGATATAACTGAAGTGCATATAGACGCTACCTCAGATGAGTTCCATCCAGTGCCATTACGTCCAAAACGCACAGCATCAGCGTATGACCTCCCCAACACTGTGCCCCTCATACTATGTACCTCAGGCACCCTTTTTTTACCCCTAATATTCACAGTGGTGGGCCTTCCTTGCTGCCTTTCAGCATTTCTAATGCCCGAGGTGCCCGCGCGCTGGCCTGCTACAACTGTGTCAGCCCCGGTATCTATTGATCTAACCGGACCCCTGTTAATTCCTCTGTTAGGTGCTCCCTCTCCTTGCACCAACAATTGTTCCCTTGTTCCTCTTTCATTTTGCTCACCTCTAGAAAGAACAGTGCTGCGACGACCACCTCTGGCAGCCACGGTCCCCCGCGGGCCCACGGGGCGACCGCGGCGTACCTCCGGCACATGCACTCCTGAGGTAACTCCCCGAGATGTTACCATTCTCCTCAACACCCTGCTCCGCGACTCCACCATAGCACCAACGCTTCGCGACATTGTACTATCAGTAATTGGTTCCATAGAATCGATTCCCACAGCACGAGTTGAACCAACAGCTCGTGACACAGACACGCTGCTTACCCGGCCTCTGCGTGACGCAGCTTCGCCCGCCAAAAGCCTCTCAGGCGGTCGAGCCCGACCCCTGGCGGCAGCATTACCCACATTATTCCTGTCTTGACCCTGTACTTGTACTGACAAATGCTGTCCCCTTCCTGACACTAAAACAGCAGCGTCCCTGTCACCGCTTTCAATCAAACGGATAGGGGGGCGCACATCACGACCTGGCCTCAGCATGTTAGAAGGTAGAAAAGATAGATAAAGAAAGAGTCAAAGAACAAAAGGGGGGTGATAAGATTAAAGATTAGTAAAGATTGAAAAGAAATAAGAACAAAAATACCACAAATTCACGATTAATACACAGTTCAGTACAAAACAAACGCAGAGCACTTCACTATTCAATTTTCTCTGAGGAAAAGAGGGAGAACCTAGTCAGTCCTCTCCTTATAAGGGCTAAGCCCCTCCCATCACCAGAGTCCTCAGTCAACTCATAGGCCCACTGTTACCATGGACACCTCCACTTATCACAGCTGCTTCATTCAGCCTGCTATTCAGAATTTTATGTCACTACAGCCATATAAAATGTCTTCCGTTCTCTAAATAGCACAGAAAAAAATAACACAAAAATGTAAAAAAAATGATATAGTTTAAAATGAACATGTCAATAGTGCTCTAATTCATATACACATATGTATCATCCTTAAAGCAGACATACATGTATATGATAAAAAGGAAATTAGCCAATAACATTAATAAAGAGCTATCAGCCAATGGGGGTAATTCCAAGTTGATCGCAGCAGGAATTTTGTTAGCAGTTGGTCAAATCCATGTGCACTACAGGGGAGGCAGATATAACGTGCAGAAAGAGTTAGATTTGGGTGGGTTATTTTGTTTCTGTGCAGGGTAAATACTGGCTGCTTTATTTTTACACTGCAAATTAGATTGCAGATTGAACACACGACACCCAAATCTAACGCTCTCTGCACATGTTAAATCTGCCTCCCCTGCAGTGCACATGGGCCCTCATTCCGAGTTGTTCGCTCGCAAGCTGCTTTTAGCAGCATTGCACACGCTAAGCCGCCGCCTACTGGGAGTGAATCTTAGCTTATCAAAATTGCGAACGAAAGATTCGCAATATTGCGAAAAGACTTCTCTGTGCAGTTTCTGAGTAGCTCGAGACTTACTCTTCCAGTGCGATCAGTTCAGTGCTTGTCGTTCCTGGTTTGAGGTCACAAACACACCCAGCGTTCGCCCAGACACTCCTCCGTTTCTCCAGCCACTCCCGCGTTTTTTCCAGAAACGGTAGCGTTTTTTCACACACTCCCATAAAACGGCCAGTTTCTGCCCAGAAACACCCACTTCCTGTCAATCACACTCCGATCTCCAGTACGAAGAAAAAACCTCGTAATGCCGTGAGTAAAATACCAATCTTCATAGCAAATTTACTTGGCGCAGTCGCAGTGCGAACATTGCGCATGCGCAGTTAGCGGAAAATCGCTGCGATGCGAAGAAAATTACCGAGCGAACAACTCGGAATGACCACCATGGTTTTGCCCAACTGCTAACAAAATTCCTGCTGCGATCAACTTGGAATTACCCCCAATGTGGGATCTTTGTAAGAAAGCAGATGATTCACATTCCCACTGAGCACTGTTGTGATTGTACTCACTTGAAAAAAGTAAATGAGAGCCTATATATCTCTTCTCTTTATCGTAGCACTTCCAGATTCAGGCTGGGCTGTAATGAACACATTTCTTATGTAAATGACTTCAACACTGAATACATTTCGATCGAATGACAGTTAAACATCATGGATCACCTATCTGCACAGTTAAAAAAAAAATGACAAAAATTAATGTTATCTAGTTAAGGGAATGAAATTAAATGAGTCATTAATTAATACAACTTCAGTAGTAAAACAGATAAAATAAAATAAACAAAAATGAATGTTTATTTTAGTTCTGCAAATTGCAGGACTACATGGTTGCACAGTGATTAGCATTGCTGTCTCACAGCACTGGGGTCATGAACTTGATTCCGAGGGTTATGTATGTGTGGAGGTTGTGTGCTTTGTGTGATCCAGTTTCCTCCAACACCTAAAAAATATACTGGTAGTTTATTTGGGTGTGAATAGCGGATGCCGGCGCTCAGGATTCCAGCGGTCAGCATCCCAACACCAGGGTCCTGCCTGAAGAATGCCGGCAGGAAGGGGGGGGAGTCGTAGCTGTGGTCGCCACGGGTTCTATTCCCTCTCTATTGGTGTCGTGGATATCTACAAGTGGGAATAGTCCCTGCTGGATTGTGAGGGAGCGGGGTCACATAACTACATCCTGTTTATTTGGCTGCTGAACAAACAGCTCCGTAGAGTCTGTGATTGAGACTTTAGACTGTAAGCTGTGGTGCTATGTAAATAAATGATAACTTTCATGATCATTATTTTTGGCAATAAAGAATTTATTTATGAGTTGGCATCAGGGCCGGACTGGCCATCTGGCACTTCTGGCAAATGCCAGAAGGGCCGATGGCCACTTGGGCCGGTCCAGCGGTCACTGAGACACGCTGCCGCTCAGTCCGGCGGCAGCATGTCTCAGCTGTCAGGAGAGGAGAGCAGAGCTCCCGCAGCGCGGCTGTGTCTGGTGCTGCGGCGGCTTCGTTCAAACCAGCCGCCGGTTCGTGAGCCAATCAGAGCTCGCGGACCGGCAGCCAATCAGAAGCCGCCGGTCCGCGAGCTCTGATTGGCTCACGAACCGGCGGCTGGTTTGAACGAAGCCGCCGCAGCACCAGACATAGCCGCGCTGGCGGGCGCTCTGCTCTCCTGATTCACCCCCGTCCCTCACAGCCCGGAGGAGCAGCAGCAGCAGCAGCAGTAGTGCAGCAGCGGTAAGTAGCTGCAGCACTGGCTGCTGTGGGGACAATTGTATATCTGGCACTGTGGGGGCAAAATGCTGGCACTGTGGGGCATTTGTATACCTGGCACTGTGGGGGCAATTGTTTACCTGGCACTGTGGGGGCATTTGTATACCTGGCACTGTGGGGGCAATTGTATACCTGGCACTGTTGGGACAATTGTATACCTGGCACTGTGGGGGCAATTGTTTACCTGGCACTGTGGGGGCATTTGTATACCTGACAATGTGGGGGCATTTGTATACCTGGCACTGTGGGGGCAATTGTTTACCTGGCACTGTGGGGGCAATTGTTTACCTGGCACTGTGGGGGCAATTGTTTACCTGGCACTGTGGGGGCATTTGTATACCTGGCACTGTGGGGGCAATTGTATACCTGGCACTGTGGGGGCAATTGTATACCTGGCACTGTGGGGGCAATTGTTTACCTGGCACTGTGGGGGCATTTGTATACCTGGCACTGTGGGGGCAATTGTATACCTGGCACTGTGGGGGCAATTGTTTACCTGGCACTGTGGGGGCATTTGTATACCTGACACTGTGGGGGCATTTGTATACCTGGCACTGTGGGGGCAATTGTATACCTGGCACTGTGGGGGCAATTGTTTACCTGGCACTGTGGGGGCATTTGTATACCAGGCACTGTGGGGGCAATTGTATACCTGGCACTGTGGGGGCAATTGTTTACCTGGCACTGTGGGGGCATTTGTATACCTGACACTGTGGGGGCATTTGTATACCTGGCACTGTGGGGGCATTTGTATACCTGGCACTGTGGGGGCAATTGTGGATCTGGCACTGCACTATTGGGGGCATATAATGTAAATTTCGGCTCATACTGGGTGCTATAATGTAAATTTCGGCTCATGCTGGGTGCTATAATGTGAATTTTGGCTCATACTGTGTGGTATAATGTGAAAGAGGCACCAGTACTAGATAGTATAAGGGGTCCTACTATTGTGGTGCATAATGCGTATAAGGGGTGTATGGTGTGATAAACTACACTGAAGGACACGCCCCTTTTGAGTGGCCACGCCCCCTTTTCCGGAGCGAGCGCGCCGAAGGCACGCGCTTATTTACAAACTTCACATTTACATACCCCCACTTAAAAATTTCCACTTCAACCACAGGTTGTGTGTATTTTAATAGAAAATGATGTACGCTTGTATGTTATTAGAATATTAATTATATTTGTAAGAGCATAGACTAATAAGTGGGAGGAGTCAGGAATAGTAAGGGGAGGAGTCACAAAGGTGGGCCTGTGTGCTTCAAAAATGCCAGGGCCTATTTTTAGTCCCAGTCCGGCCCTGGTTGGCATACATGTCTGCTGTGTTGTTCACTGTTAAACATATTAAACTATTTTATTGTTGAATCCTTTTTTATGTGATTTCAGAAAATAAAATAAGTTACCATTTGGATCTTTAGACAATGTTATAGCCTGAGAAGTGAATCATGTGACATTCACCATCAGGGGAAATATTTAAGATACTGGTGAACAATTCACTCTCATCTGCTTTCTAAGGAAGGCTCTCTTTATCATTCCTCTATATACGGTATACTGGCATTAATTCTCCTAATGCTGAAGACGGGCAGATGGGCAGCAGCAGCTAATCAAAATATATTGTCTACCACAGACAGTGTTGCTACCTCTATCGCTATAGCAATGATTATCTTTGCCTGTAAGCAGAGCTCCTTCAAGCTTCCCCAGAGGGAGAAGAATAGCTAGGTCCATCCATTGGGTGTAATAACAACTCTAGTGATTTTTCTGGCCTCTTTTCTCAGATTACTGAATGAATCTGGATTAATGGTTATGAGTACCTAGAGTCTCAGACTTGTGGAAGCAGAGGGATAACAACCTCCAATGAGAACATAGAATTGGAATATATGATATGGGAATTTCTACATGAAAATCACTCTTTAGTTTATACAGTTTAGCAATTGCTTACAAGGTTTTTCAGACTGGCTCCACCAGAGGGAGCTGTTTGAGCACTTGTGCATGTACTGAAGGAGAAAAAAACACAAATGAACATATCCTGTGCATATTGATTAGTGATGTTTTCAATGCATTACAGGAAATAGATTCAGTAGCAGCAATTCCCTGTTATATAAGGACAATCCTACTTCATGCTGCTTGTGTTGGATCAAATATCCTGTTTTAAATTAAAAATATGCTGGAGGAAGAGAGATGCAGATGCACACTCTTAGCACTAAGAACACTGATAGTAAAAATAATTTAAATAAACCCTCACAATTAACATGGAGTATAATTGAAGTTCTTAGCACACATTTGCGCAAATATGCGGGCCCATGTACCGCGGCCAGGTGACTTCATCACATGGGTCCCTAACATTCCTAATACTATCATATTCTATAAATTTATTCAGGACTTACCTCTAAATAGGGCCAGATCTAGAGGAAGGAAGCCTTGCCTTCCAGTGTACAATATATGCTCTTCATCCAGCATAATATTAGAAGCCTCAGCATGATAGCACCTCTTGATATCTTTATCTATATTTATCTATATTTGTGTATATATTGTACACTGGAAGGCAAGGCTTCCTTCCTCTGGATTGGCACTCCTCCCATTCATCCTCAGGTGTTTTCATTTGCTGGGTTCCTGCATTTCAGATCACACATTGATAAGGCCCTACTTAGAGGTAAGTCCTGAATAAGTCAAATTAAAAATAGTAAGACAAAGTGCACTGATCTTGAAAGGCAATATTTATGTGCACACTTTCCATGCAAATATATACTGTACCACAGAAATAATACTTTGTTTTTCACTTTATATAATAAGGATGCAGTCTTTATTGTTAGCCATTTCTCACGGGTGACCACCAGGTACGGGCCAAGCGTAATTTTGTTTGGTGAGCAAATATAGATTTTGGTGCCCCTTGATGTGATAAACCCTTTTATTTATCCTTCCCATACTTCAGCACGTGCCTAAGGCATGCCACAAGGAAGAGGTGTGACCACACATTAGTAACCCCAATTCAAATTGCACCACACAGTAGCACAATCTTATTCACATTACTCCACAAATAGTGCTCTTGTTTCATATTACACCACATAGTAGTGTCCTTTATTCACATTACATGACACAGTTGTGCCCCATCTTCACATTACATCACACTGTAGCGCCCCTTACTCACTATCACTACACAGTAGTGCCCCTTATACACAATGCCCACAGTAGTGCCCCTTACACACATAATGCCCACAGTAGTGCCGCTATACACATGATGCACACAGTTGCCATGCCCTTTACACATAATGCCCACAGTAGTAGTGCCCCTTACATATATACAGTATCTTATCATAAACTTTAAGTTTTGGTAGGTACATACCATCTTTAGATGTTTTCTATGATGCTGAAAAAACATAATTTGAGGAAATAAACTTGCTATTTTAGAATGGGATTCTTTTGTAGTCAGGAAACTGTTTATACACTGTCCTGCAGTGCTGCGGGGGTTCTTCTAATGGAGAGCTGATTGGGGCACTTCAGTGGGGGGGATGGATATCTGGGGCACTAGCAGAGAGGGGAGTGGCTGGTTGGCTGGGTGGCAGGAAGATCTATGATGGGGGAGTATCACCAGAGCCAGTTCCTGCTCCCTATGTATGTGGCGCCAGCTCACTGGGCTCACCCCATGGATCCGGCACTGCAGTGGTAGGGTGCATGGCACATCCCTGATCATGCCTGTAAAGGGGCTGCAAATGGAGGGTGCCAGCAGCGCCCTCCACAGTGTGGTGCTGTATGAGGCTGCACACCTGTCATAATGGTTGTGTCGGCCCTGGTGACCACCATAAAAGAAATCTACAAGGCGAAAATTAAATACAAACAAATAGAGCAACTGTGCTCCAAATAACTTTCATTTCTTAGTTCCTGACAAGACACATGGTTAACAAGGCATTAACCTCCTTATAAATTGCATATTATTTGATTCTAATAAAAGCAAAATAACTTCCCCTTCGCCCTTCAATGGAAAAAAGAGAAGGCTCAAGAGGGCAAACATTATCATTGGTTCCATTTTTGGGGGATCAGATGATGCTACGCATGAGGGACTCGCCATGGTTTCCGTCATATTACTTGTGCTTTTTGTCAGTAACTAATAAATGTATCATTGTAGAATGGATCTCCTCTCAAATTGCTGGGTAATGGAGGAGTAGATACATTGTCAATAAAAACCCAGCTGGCTGCAGTCGCATCCCATGTGACCACATTAGGCAAGTGATTATGATACTTTTCAGGCAAGTTGGACATGCTGACTTCATCTAAAGTATAACAACAGACACACTAGTAAAAACTATTTAATGTAACCATTGTCCTATTTTTACTACATCATAAAATTTGTTTAAAAACCGTTGGAAATTATGTGTATGCATGTGTTAGTACTGTATTGGAGATTTATATAGGCACAGAAGAGTGGATGATTCAAACTATGAACAGCCCAGTTACTTAACCAGTGGTGTTGATTTATTGATAAATAGCAGATGCAGCTGTACTCACTGTTACATGTACACTGGTAATGGAGCATAGCTTGAGCACCTTGGGGTTGCATACAGCTCACCAACCAATGAATGTATACTGCAAATGGGGTAGCAGTACAAGGATGTTGAACAGCATTATATTAGTAGGTAATCTCAGGTCTCTCTGGAGCTAAGTAGAAGACTCCAGTCTCCCACCATATATGTCCAGTCTCAAGACAAGACAGTCCCTGCACAAGCTCAGTAGTGATCTCGGCCGCTTCCTTGGAGAATCAGGAAGACTGGAGTACAGTACACGAGTAGCACACTCCTTTTTCAACACAACACCTAGAGCAGTGATAGCAATCTGAATTTCTACAAGGACCACATATGCAGTACTTTAAGTGAATCATGGACTGTATAATCTCATTAATGATTTAAAACTACATTTAGTCAAAGGTAGAGTGTTGTGTTTGTTGTTTCTCATGTGCTCAAAGACAGAAAATACTGTTCAGTCCACATAGGAGGTCATACCAAAAATAGACAACTTTGCAGTACACTGGTGCATGGCAGGGCTGCATGAAAATTCCTTACCTTATTTTAATGTCCTAAGTAGGAACAATACAGCAGGCGATCCGATGGGTGATGGGACAGTGCATACATACTTGCCGATGCAGGGGGCGATGGAGCAATGCGAGATGCAATGCTATAGTTTGCAACATGGCATTGCTAAAGATGCCTTCTTTCAGCCCAGCAGCAGGGCCGACCAGTAGACATAGCTAACAATGGTGGGGACGCGCATATCGGACATACACACTGCCCAAAGTGCGCCGATGTGAATGATATGTTGTTCCGATCTGCTGGATCAGACGACATATTACCTAGTGTGTACCCAGCTTGAGACTGACAGGCCTGATCAGACAAATGAGCAGAAGAATAACGCTGCTGTCCACAGGGAGAGAGGTTCTGAACTTGCAGATAGAAGGCAGCTCTGATAATGGCCCTCATTCCGAGTTGATCGGTCGCAAGGCGAATTTAGCAGAGTTACACACGCTAAGCCTACGCCTACTGGGAGTGTATCTTAGCATCTTAAAATTGCGACCGATGTATTCGCAATATTGCGATCACAAACTACTTAGCAGTTTTAGAGTAGCTCCACACTTACTCTGCCAGTGCGATCAGTTCAGTGCTTGTCGTTCCTGGTTTGACGTCACAAACACACCCAGCGTTCGCCCAACCACTCCCCCGTTTCTCCGGCCACTCCTGCGTTTTTTCCGGAAACGGTAGCGTTTTCAGCCACACGCCCATAAAACGCCGTGTTTCCGCCCAGTAACACCCATTTCCTGTCAATCACATTACGATCGCCGGAGCGAGGAAAAAGCCGTGAGTAAAAATACTATCTTCATAGCAAAGATACTTGGCGCAGTCGCAGTGCGAATATTGCGCATGCGCACTATGCGGAATTTCACTGCGATGCGATGAAAAATACCGAGCGAACGACTCGGAATGAGGGCCCATGTCTGTAAATGCACCTATTAAAAACGCACCATAAAAAACTGGAGAGACCACCCCGCAGTGCTTATCACTAAAGGAAGGCTAGGTGAGGGCCAGCGGCAGCTGTTGCCTCTGGGCTGCAGTGCTGACCAAAGACTGCAGGGGAGAGCTGCCAGGAACATATACACATACATGTCAAGTTGTATGTAACATATGTGCTGGCTTCCTTACCCAGTGATCAGCAGCTGCAGCATGCATGGGACACAGGCAGTTCAGCCTGTCTATCTTCAATAAGCCTGCCCCCAGACTCATGTGAAACCAGCCAGTGTGAGTCTGGGGGCGGGCTTATCAAAGATAGGCTGAGCACTGTATTCCAATGTCCAATGTGTGCTGCGGTGGCTGCTGATCCCTGGGTAAGTAAGCCAGCACATATGTTACATACAACATACCTGTATCTGTGTATGTATGTACTGGCTGGCTCCCACCTGCAGTCTTTAGTCGGTGCTGCAGTTCAGGGGCAGCAGCCGCCACTGGTGAGGGTTGTATGCCAACAGTCATCTAACTGCCCAAGTATTGTATAGCACAAGCACTGACTCAGGGATAATTATTGTGAATGCTTCTAGTACTTCACACACACCACCTTCAGGGCAAAGATCCTTCAGGGAATGCTCACCACAGCACACTAAGGTGTGTAGCCATTTTATATACATGAACTAAAATATTTTAGAATTACTCCTCACAATCAGTTTAGTAAACTTTATGAAGAAACATTGCCCTCAGGAGAGGTTTTTTTTTCTTCATATCTACGCAGTATAATGTTTCTTAAGTATACTATGAAACAACTAAGACTGTAGAGGAGTCTTATCCTGCTTGATATGGTTTTGGATTTTGGAGAAAATCTTTATTGCTGCTTTGGTGGATCTGCCCATAGCCATTCTGTGCCTCCTAATGGTGATGTTGTACAGTACTGCGCCATTGGAAAATGGAAAACAGCTGTGCTCATGGGAGCAGGAATAAATAGGAAAGGGGGAGAACTGACGTTAGCGTATGTTTAAAATATTTATTAATGTCTAACATTAGGGCATGACAATCTTCAATAAAACATATATAAAATTACAATAAAATATAATTCACTGGATGACCGCAATCAAGAAATATAAATGGTGTCCGCAGGTAGAAGTAAACTCCAATTGATCTAGACTTTATAGAAACCCTTAATGGAGGTCGGCTCAGTACTGCAATAAAAAGGACTGATCATGTAGCAACTGTAGCACTTGCTGCCGTTAGATGAAGATGGTAACAATGTATCCCGGCAGAAGATACTTTGTGCACAATGAGTTGCTGTTCGTAGTGAAGCAGCTCAGCTCTCTGGGGCAGATGTATTAACCTGGAGAAGGCATAAGGAAGTGATAAACCAGTGATATGTGCAAGGTGATAAAGGCACCAGCCAATCAGCTCTAATATGTAAATTAACAGTTAGGATCTGATTGGCTGCTGCCTTTATCACCTTGCACATATCACTGGTTTATCACTTCCTTATGCCTTCTCCAGGTTAATACATCTCTGTGTGGTATGCAGACACCACGGTGGTAATGCACTGGATTTTAATAGTGTCTCAGCAAGCAGCCGGGATGCAAATAGCAGGTGCAATGTTGGATTACCTCTTCCATGGGCTGGCGACCCCGAGCGTCCTTGGGTGAAGTCCACTGTGATGTCCACTCCTGTGCTGACCAGGGGAGAGGAACATGCAGAGGGGAGAGGAACATGCAGCAAGCTTACTGGTATGAACCGCAGGTTGCAGCGGGAGTCATTCTCCGATCTGATGGTAGTGACCACTCCTGGAGCTGAGAAGAGAGCCGGTAACTGCTGTAATTGGCCTTGCGGAGACTGAGCCAGTGTCAGATAGAGGAGGAGTCCTAATGCTTCTTTATGAAGAAACATTGCCCTCAGGAGAGAGGGTTTCTTTTCATATCTACGCAGTATAATGTTTCTTAAGTATACTATGAAACAACTAAGACTGTAGAGGAGTCTTATCCTGCTTGATATAGTTTTGGATTTGGAGAAAATCTTTATTGCTACTTTGGTGGATCTGCCCATAGCCATTCTGTACCTCCTAATGGTCATGCTGTACAGTACTGGGCCATGCCCCTTTTCTGGACATAAGGAGGCTGTTATTACAACTCCTGGATGCTGTTATACAGGGAGGTGCCAAATGAAGGACCCACACCAGGGGACAAATATGTTAGGTACACTTCTGGCAACATGACTTGCTGCCTCAGTTCTTAATAAATAAAAGCTGGAGAGAATCTTGACAGAGGAGAAGAGAGCTGCAAGGAGCAAGGGACTGCAGTTGAAGGGTCAGAGGGCTGCATGTGCCTATCACTGATATGCATCACTCTGAAAAATGCTGTTGCCTCTGAAATACAGCAATGGGGTTAGTACCCTGAGGCAGCTTCTGTGCTAAGTATTAGGTTTTCTGAATAAAAAAATAAAAAAATGGAAGAATAGCCACCCAAATTAATATTCACTGTTCCTGAAGGTGACTTAATTGTCGCACAGGACCTTTCTTGGAGTTTGGGATCCTGAGATATATGTATATTGGATTTTAACCAAGGAAACCTTCCGTTAGTGAGGATAAGTTAGTAACTTTCTTAAACATTGCAAATACAACACTACAAGAGTAGTCACCAAACAGACATTTACTGTCATTGTCTAACTTGTGATACACAGATAAAAGCCATTGATTGATAGGTGCCATAGTTTTAGTGCAGCATTGCACCTTTGAACTAGGGGGGTCATTCAGTAAGGATAAAAAAAAGCAGAATCTGCAATCCTTTCTATCGCATGCTGGGGCCACCCATCGCAGGGCAGGGCTGCCAAGCATGCAGAATGGCCTGCCCAGCAGCTGCAACCACAATTTAATTGCGGTTGTAGCAACTGTGGATGAACCCCTGCAGCTGCAGCTAGCATATTTTTTATCATCAGAGACCCGCCCCCGTTTTCCCCGTGCCTCCCGGGATGGGACCTGAGCGTGCACATTGGTGTGATGTGACATGAATAACCCCCTTTGTTAGCAAAGAATCATTCTTGGCACTATAAAGAACACAAATAATATTGCAAACGCAGCCCATGACAAAGCAGATAAGCTACAGTAAACCAGTACACAATAGCTTAAGAACAGTCAATCTAAAATAAAAAAATTAAATTAATTCAAATCAAGAGACAAATGATATCATCTGCATGAAAATTTATTCACTTTAGCAAAAGGTGTCACTTTGGTTACAGGTGGCATGTTATGCTAGAAAAACAAAACAAATTACTGTTTATTTTGTTAGATGAACATGACTGCAGTCAAGCATTATACAGGTTGAGTATCCCATATCCAAATATTCAGAAATACGGAATATTCCGAAATACGGACTTTTTTAAGTGAGAGTGAGATAGTGAAAGCTTTGTTTTTTGATGGCTCAATGTACACAGACTTTGTTTAATACACAAAGTTATTAAAAATATTGTATTAAATGACCTTCAGGCTGTGTGTATAAGGTGTATATGAAACATAAATAAATTGTGTGAATGTAGACACACTTTGCTTAATGTACAAAGTTATAAAAAATATTGGATAAAATGACCTTCAGGCTGTGTGTATAAGGTGTATATGTAACATAAATGCATTCTGTGCTTAGATTTAGGTCCCATCACCACGATATCTCATTATGGTATGCAATTATTCCAAAATACAGGAAAAATCCGATATCCAAAATACCTCTGGTCCCAAGCGTTTTGGATAAGGGATACTCAACCTGTATTATTTTTTTCAATTGGCCAACATGCACAATCAATAGATAAAGTGCTGGAGGTATTAAGTGTATTAAAATATTAACAGCATCACAGAGTATTTCAGTTTAGCCAAATCTTACATGTCCTTATACAGGCAAGTTTGTAGACAACATGGAGCCTATATAAGCATTTAGATAGAGACAGTAACAGTTTGGAGTGATAATTTGCTGCTCAATTCAAACTGGTGCTGGAGGATTCCTGACAGAAGCAAAGATCATAGATCTAACTTGTTTCCAATTGTAATGGACATAAGTGGTTTGTTTAAAACCACAACACAATTGTCACTGTTATTTGTACTATTCATGCCCATTAGTATCGTATTGTCCCTTCCCAAGCATATCACAACCCTTAAATGCTGCATTGCTTGGTAAGACATGGGACTAGATGCATCATTGCTTGTAGAGTGATAAATTGCAGAGAGAAAAACTACCAGCCAATCAGCTTCCTAACCGCCATGTCACAGGCCTTGATTGAAAAATGTCAGTTAGGAGCTGATTGGCTGGTAGTTTATCACTTTCCATTTTATCTCTCTCCAAACATTCATGCATCTAGCCCACAGTATTTCCATCATCCATTCACACATCACACGGTCAGTTTGCTTTAATTTTTACTAAATCTTAATCTTGACAAGAAATAATAATAATAACAACAACAATAATAATAATAATAATAATAATAATACTACACTGGCTTAGCTCTAAAGGCCTATACACATTAGGCGATGTAACTCTGTGAGCAACGTCGTCTAGTGTTTCCCCTCCCGGGCCTGTCGGTCGGCGGCCGCCTGTACACACTGAGCAATATGACCGCTCATATCGCTCAGTGATGTCACACCTCTGCCGGCCGTGCATGCAGCTCCTGGACGACAGTACAGATAGAGCATGCATGCACTGGCGACAGCGACAATCGTTGCCGACCCGCGGGGCCGCGCATCGGTCGTCGCTGGCGGCATACACACTTGCCGATAAAATGAGCGACGTCGCTCAGGGAGGGGGGGAAATGAGCGACGTTGCTCATTTTATCGGCAAGTGTGTATGGGCCTTAAATTAGTCTAATGGATGGAACTAGAGATGCACTACTCAGTTGATTTATGTACAGTATACACTACAATGCTAAAATGTACCACATGCCTATGGCAATATCCCGCCTATCAATATGCTAGGAATAGGAGACATCCCTGAGGAATTTTATGTCTTATGTCAAAGCGATACCAGTTCCTAAAAAGTAGTTCAGTCAACAAGCTGGCTGCTCCCACTTTACTGTAGGTTGGTATACAGTACTGCAAGTGCAAACTGCAAAATACATTGGGGTAAATTTACTAAGGTGGGAGATTTTTTAGAACTGGTGATGTTGCCCATGGCAACCAATCAGAATCTACTTACCATTTATCTAGCTGCTTCTAGCAGATAATATATATAATCTGATTGGTTGCTATGGGCAACATCACCAGTTCTAAAAATCTCCCACCTTAGTAAATGTACCCCATTGTATCAATGTATAGTTTTAAACATATACAATGGCTTTTATGATCTAAGTATATATTTTTCAAACAATGCGATTATATCAGTGGAATAATTGTTTTCTGTGAAATTATATACTGTATATACAGAGGAAATTATATTGTACTTGTACCTGTTTTGCTTGAGAAGTAACATAGAGAGAATGTAGCAAATGTTAATAAAATATGGCAAAAAATCAGTTTTTTTTTAATCCTCTACATGTGGCTAGTTGCATAAAATATGTTCCCTTATCTCTAGTCCACCTTTCTAGTTTTTCTTTATCATCAAAGTTTTCATATAAACTGATTAAGGTCAAACTGTGGCGATAATATATCCCCAGAGGTCCTAATGTATATATTTTGAGAACAGTATGAAAAATTGGCAGGTATTGTATGTAGAGATATAAAAAAAATAGTATTTTCCTGTGTTTAAATCTGAATATTATAGTCATATTGTATATTTCTCTGACGTCCTAGTGGATGCTGGGAACTCCGTAAGGACCATGGGGAATAGCGGGCTCCGAAGGAGGCTGGGCACTCTAGAAAGATTTATGACTACCTGGTGTGCACTGGCTCCTCCCACTATGACCCTCCTCCAAGCCTCAGTTAGATCTTGTGCCCGGCCGAGGTTGGATGCACACTAGGGGCTCTCCTGAGCCTCTAGAAAGAAAGTATAGAATTAGGTTTTTTATTTTCAGTGAGACCTGCTGGCAACAGGCTCACTGCAGCGAGGGACTAAGGGGAGAAGAAGCGAACTCGCCTGCTTGCAGCCGGATTGGGCTTCTTAGGCTACTGGACACCATTAGCTCCAGAGGGATCGACCGCAGGCCCAGTCCTTGGTGTTCGGTCCCGGAGCCGCGCCGCCGTCCCCCTTACAGAGCCAGAAGCAAGAAGAGGTCCGGAAAATCGGCGGCAGAAGACATCAGTCTTCACCAAGGTAGCGCACAGCACTGCAGCTGTGCGCCATTGCTCCTCATGCACACTTCACACTCCGGTCACTGAGGGTGCAGGGCGCTTGGGGGGGGCGCCCTGAGCAGCAATAAAAACACCTTGGCTGGCAAAAATACCACAATATATAGCCCCAGAGGCTATATATGTGGTAAATACCCCTGCCAGAATCCAGAAAAAAGCGGGAGAATAGGCCGCGGAAAAGGGGCGGAGCTATCTCCCTCAGACACACTGGCGCCATTTTCTCTTCACAGTGCAACTGGAAGAAAGCTCCCCAGGCTCTCCCCTGTAGTTTTCAGGCTCAAAGGGTTAAAAAGAGAGGGGGGGCACTAAATTTAGGTGCAATATTGTATATACAAGCAGCTATGGGGGAAAATTCACTCAGTTATAGTGTTAATCCCCACATTATATAGCGCTCTGGTGTGTGCTGGCATACTCTCTCTCTCTGTCTCCCCAAAGGGCTTTGTGGGTCCTGTCCTCAGTCAGAGCATTCCCTGTGTGTGTGCGGTGTGTCGGTACAGCTGTGTCGACATGTTTGAGGAGGAGGCTTATATAGTGACGGAGCAGATGCCGATAAATGTGATGTCGCCCCCTGTGGGGCCGACACCAGAGTGGATGGTTAGGTAAAAGGTATTAACCGACAGTGTCAACTCCTTACATAAAAGGGTGGATGACGTAACAGCTGTGGGACAGCCGGCTTCTCAGCCCGTGCCTGCCCAGGCGTCTCAAAGGCCATCAGGGTCTCAAAAACGCCCGCTCATTCAGATGGCAGACACAGATGTCAACATGGAGTCTGACTCCAGTGTCGACAAGGTTGAGACATATACACAATCCACTAGGAACATCCGTGACTTGATCCCGGCAATAAAAAATGTGTTACACATTTCTGACATTAACCTCTAAAAATGGGTTTTTATGTTTGGGGAGAAAAAGCAGGCAGTGTTTTGTTCCCCCATCAGATGAATGAATGAAGTGTGTGAAAAGCGTGGGTTCCCCCTGATAAAAAACTGGTAATTTCTAAAAAGTTACTGATGGCGTACCTTTTCCCGCCAGAGGATAAGTTACGCTGGGAGATATCCCCTAGGGTGGATAAGGCGCTCACACGGTTGTCAAAATAGGTTTGGCACTGCCGTTTTAGGAACGGCCACTTTGAAGGTACCTGTTGATAAAAAGCAGGAGGCTATCCTGAAGTCTGTATTTACACACTCAGGTACTAGACTGAAACCTGCAGTGCGTGCTGCTGCAGCGTGGTCGGTGACCCTGTCAAACATACTAGTTTGCTAACATGAGAACATATTAAAGACGTCATCTTATATATGAGGGATGCACAGATGGATATTTTGCCGGCTAGCATCCAAAATGAATGTAATGTCCATTCTGTCAGGAGGGTATTAGAGACCTGTCACTGGACAGGTGCTGCTGACCTTAAAAGGCGCATAGAGATTCTGCCTTATAAGGGTGAGGAATTATTTGGGGATGGTCTCTGGGACCTCGTATCTGCAGCAACAGCTGGGAAGAAATATTTTACCTCAATTTTCCTCACAGACTAAGAAAGCACTGTATTATCAGGTACAGTCCTTTCGGCTTCAGAAAAGCAAGCGGGTCCACAGCATGACGCGGGGGCTCCACAGGTGTAGCCAGGTTCGGTGTGACCCTTTTTTATATTTAAAATCCTTGAACACATACATAAAAGATTCAAGTTCAAGATGCAATCGCTCAGGGCGGTTATTGCAAGCCTGGACGAGGGGGATTACATGGTATCCCCGGGACATCAAGGATGCTTACCTGCATGTCCCTATTTACTATCCTCGCCAGGAGTACCTCAGATTGTGGTACAGGATTACCATTACCAAGTCCAGACTCTGCCGTTTGGACTGTACATGGCACCGAGGGTGTTACCATGGTAATGGCCGGAATGATGATACTCCTTCGAAAAGGGGAGTTTTTAATTATCCCGTACTTGGACAATCTCCTTATAAGGGCGAGGTCCAAGGAGCAGTTGCTAGTCGGGGTAGCACTATTTTGGAAAGTGCTACAACAGCACGGTTGGATTCTAAACAGTCCAGAGTCACAGCTGGTTCCTACGACACGTCTACTGTTCCTGGGGATGGTTCTGGACACAGACCAGAAATAAGTGTTTCTCCAGGAGGAGAAAGCCAAGGAGCTGTCATCTCTAGTCAGAGACCTCCTGAAGCCAAAACAGTTATCGGTGCATCATTGCACGCGAGTCCTGGGAAAAATGATAGCTTCCTACGAAGCAATCCCATTCGGCAGGTTCCATGCAAGAACTTTTCAGGGGGATCTGTTAGACAAGTGGTCCGGGTCGCATCTTCAGATGCATTAGGCTGATAACCCTATCTCCAAGGACCAGGGTATCTCTACTGTAGTGGCTGCAGAGTGCCCATCTTCAAGAGGGCCGCAGGTTCGACATACAGGACTAGGTCCTAGTGACCATGGATGCCAGCCTTTGAGGCTGGGGGGCAGTCACACAGGGAAGAACCTTCCAGGGACTTTGGTCAAGTCAGGTGACTTCCCTACATAAATATTCTGGAACAGAGGGCCATTTACAATGCCCTCAGTCAGGCAAGGCCTCTGCTTCAAAACCAGCCGGTCCTGATCCAATCAGGCAACATCACGGCAGTCGCCCATGTAAACCAACAGGGCGGCACAAGAAGCAGGATGGCGATGGCAGAAGCCACAAGGATTCTCCGATGGGCGGAAAATCATGTGTTAGCACTGTCAGCAGTGTTCATTCCCGGAGTGGACAACTGGGAAGCAGATCTTCTCAGCAGACATGACTTCCACCCGAGAGTGTGGGGACTTCATCCAGAAGTCTTCCAAAGGATTGTACACCATTGGGAAAGGCCACAGGTGGACATGAAGGCGTCCCGCCTCAACAAAAAGCTATAAAAGATATTGCGCCAGGTCAAGGGACCTTCAGGCGATAGCTGTGGACGCTCTGGTAACACCGTGGGTGTACCAGTCGGTTTATGTGTTCCCCCCTCTGCCTCTCATACCAAAGGTACTGAGAATAATAAGAAGGCGAGGAGTAAGAACGATACTCGTGGTTCCGGATTGGCCAAGAAGAGCCTGGTACCCAGAACTTCAAGAAACTATATATCAGAGGACCCATGGCCTCTGCCGCTCAGACAGGACCTGCTGCAGCAGGGGCCCTGTCTGTCCCAAGACTTACCGCGGCTACGTTTTGATGGCATGGCGGTTAAACGCCGGATCCTAAAGGAAAAGGGCATTCCGGAGGAAGTCATTCCTACGCTGATTCAAGCCAGGAAAGATGTTACTGCAAAACATTATCACCGCATATGGCGGAAATATGTTGCTTGGTGTGAGGCCAAAAAAGGCCCCAACAGAGGAATTTCAACTAGGTCGATTTCTGCATTTCCTACAAGCAGGAGTGTCTATGGGCCTCCAAATTAGGCTCCATTAAGATACAGATCTCGGCTCTGTCGATTTTCTTCCAGAAAAAATTAGCTTCAGTACCTGAAGTTCAGACATTGTAAAAGGAGTGCTGCATATTCAGCCCCCAGTTGTGCCTCCAGTGGCACCTTGGGATCTCAACGTGGTGTTGAGTTTCTTATCACATTGGTTTGAACCACTAAAAACCGTGGATCTAAAATATCTCACGTTGAAAGTGGTCATGTTATTGGCCTTGGTTTCGGCCAGGCGTGTATCAGAATTGGCGGCTTTGTCATATAAAAGTCCTTATCTGATTTTCCATATGGATAGGGCAGAATTGAGGACTCGTCCCCAGTTTCTCCTTAAGGTGGTATCAGTTTTTCACTTGAACCAACCTATTGTGGTGCCTGCGGCTGCTAGGAACTTGGAGGATTCCAAGTTACTGGACGTAGTCAGGGCCTTGAAAAATTATGTTTCCAGGACGGCTAGAGTCAGGAAAATTGACTCGCTATTTATCCTGTATGCACCCAACAGGCTGGGTGCTCCTGCTTCTAAGCAGACTATCGCTCGCTGGATCTGTGACACGATTCAGCAGGCGCATTCTGCGGCTGGACTGCCGCATCCTAAATCAGTGAAAGCCCATTCCACAGGGAAGGTGGGCTCATCTTGGGCGGCTGCCCGAGGGGTCTCGGCTTTACAACTTTGCCGAGCTGTTACTTGGTCAAGGGCAAACACGTTTGCAAAATTCTACAAATTTGATACCCTGGCTGAGGAGGACCTTGAGTTCTCTCATTCGGTGCTGCAGAGTCATCCGCACTCTCCCGCCCATTTGGGAGCTTTGGTATAATCCCCATGGTCCTTACGGAGTTCCCAGCATCCACTAGGACGTCAGAGAAAATAAGATTTCACTCACCGGTAAATCTATTTCTCGTAGTCCGTAGTGGATGCTGGGCGCCCATCCCAAGTGCGGATTGTCTGCAATACTTGTAAATAGTTATTGCTAACTAAAGGGTTATTGTTGAGCCATCTGTTGAGAGGCTCAGTTGTTTTCATACTGTCAAACTGGATATAGTATCACGAGTTGTACGGTGTGATTGGTGTGGCTGGTATGAGTCTTACCCGGGATTCAAAATCCTTCCTTATTGTGTACGCTCGTCCGGGCACAGTGTCCTAACTGAGGCTTGGAGGAGGGTCATAGTGGGAGGAGCCAGTGCACACCAGGTAGTCATAAATCTTTCTAGAGTGCCCAGCCTCCTTCGGAGCCCGCTATTCCCCATGGTCCTTACGGAGTTCCCAGCATCCACTACGGACTACGAGAAATAGATTTACCGGTGAGTAAAATCTTATTTTTCATTTAATCCTTCCACTGCAGGTCACAATATTCCCCTCTCCTCGTCTACAATCCTTTTTTTAAACTATAAAAATGTGTAGCAAGTAATGTGCATATACTGTATATAAAACAACATGATTGTACTGCTGTACTACACTGAATCTGCAGTCAAATGTTTCCACTGTACATGAGCAGCATTGTAATGCATGGGTCAGCCCCAGACGGCAGACGACTGTGCATGAGCGATTTACCATCATTTTGCTGTGACCTGTGGTTCTGCTTCGGCTAGTCTTAACAGCTGAGGTTTGCTAATCAAATGAAATTATTATAAAACTGGTGTTGGATTGTCAGTCCACTCTGTGTGGAGTACAATGTAAGGAATATGGTGCTCTTCTAGCTCATAGCATTATCTTCAGTTTATGATTTATGTCTATAATTACTATAGTGATGAACATGACTTTAAAATCAAAGATTTTTCCTCCGTTCTCTGCTTCTCTGACATACAGAATGATACAATGTAATCCTGTACTTAAAATGCTTGTTCCTTATTGTTTGCAGGAAGATTACATAATCTTACTGTACATAGACCTAAAAAAGAGCAATTTCTGCAGTAGAACCCACACTACCTAATTACCTAATTAGTATACTCCAGTTTAAGCCAAAGAGTCAGGTGCACTAGATAAAAAGGGAGGAGAAGTTATTAAATATAGCTTACCATGATTACATTTGCTGTATAGGCATACTGTAGTATAAATCACTTGTTATTATAAAATTGTTAAATTGAAGAATTGGAGGGAGGATGACAAAGTGGAAAGACATTCTGTATGCTAGGCATACACAATCAGATAAAATGCCTGTCAGACCAACAGGCAGTTTATCTAACCCTGCCGATATCCGGGATATACACTGTAAGATCTCTCACAGTGTATGTCACATGATATCGCCGCTCCACCCCCAGGGAGGAGACATTTCCCGTTCTTTCCATGTGTAGGAACAGAGGAATGTCCGTCGGTCTGCCGCAGCAGGGCATACACTGTCCAATGCGTCCTACCAAACACTTTGAAAATCTCGAAACAGAGGGACATTCTGGACGGTCCGGCATGCCTGACCGTTTGATATTTTCGGGTCGGTTGCCCGCATACACGCTGCAATTATTGGATCGACCAGATAATTGTACCGTGTATGCCAATCATATTGTCATATACACAGTATCATGGTGGGGGTTTTTTTAGTTTTTTTTTTTAACTGTTCTTTGCCTCTTCTCTTTATTATTTATTCTTCATATTGGCTTTTTTACCAATTTCATTTCACCACTCCTTTACTTCACTTTTTATTTCCATTTCCTTCCATAGATTTATTCTTCCAATGATTTCCATGTTCCTTTATATTTTCTTTTATTTATCAGTCCTTTTTTTATCTCAGTTTCAACTCTTCCTTTACTTCTTATCCCGATACAGACAAGTGTAGAAGTAAGGTAAAATAAACTTAGGGGGTCATTCAGACCTGGCCACTGATGCGGCCCGCAGCGCAGTTTGCAACCACAATGTGATTAACAGCGGCAGGCAATCGAGGTGCAGTGATGCATCGTTGAGGGGGGGGGGCTGGGCTGGACAAACAAGGGCCATTTTCGCATGCAGCTGCTCTGATTAAGAAAATAGCGACGACTGCCTTACAGTGCAGCCAGGCTGTGCTGCCAGGGGTCAACCTTAGTTCCGATGCGCCCACAATTTAATTGTGGACGCATCGGGAGGAGGCCACACACATGCTGGGCGGCTGTGCCCTGTGCTGGGCTGCCCCCAGCATGTGAGGAGATGGGTGCAGATCTGGCTGTATATGCAGCGACCTGCGTCCATCTCTGAATAAGGTCTTAAGGGCATAATTCATGTTTCTAATCCTTTATTAATGACAACTAGAAAAAAATGGCAAATTTTACATCATAGATTTAAGGTGCAACCATATATACCAGTGCATTTAGCGCAGTGTGCGATCCAACCAGAATTTTTGCTGAAAAGATGCAGGCGCATGCGCAGCGCCCATCCTGCGCATGAGCCCGCCTCTGCTTGTCAATCAGGTGCAGGAAGTCGTGGGGCGAGCAGCGCTCTGTTTCCAGGGAGGAGACGGAGCATTGCGGGGTCTAGGCAACCTGAACAGTGGGCAGTGCGGCGCGAATGGGAGCGTATCAGGGACGTAGTCGCGGCAGCTGCGTGATGTCACACACAGCTGATGTGATAGGTAATATGGCGCCGGGAGTCCTGCGGCCGCAGATAAGCTGCGCCGGCAGGAGTCATCTTCAGTTTCTGCTGACAAGCAGGAATTGCAAAGCGATCGCAATTTCTGCTTGTTGAAGGGTGGAAGGCACCAGTCAGTATGCTGGGTGGCCTTGCCCTGCGATGGGCGGACCCCAGCATATGACCAAAAGGATAGCAAATTTTGCTGATTAGCAGAATTTGCTATCCTTACTGAATTAGACCCTTAACCTAGATAATCTTATTAATTAATACAGTCTCTTTGTGCATCTTAGTTGAATTGTGTTGCGACTAATATTCATTTTTGGCAAAAAAGATGCCTCACTAATTTAGAGATGTGCGGCATGCACTTTTCGTGTTTTGTGTTTTGGTTTTGGTTCTGATTCCATGCTCGTGTTTTGGATCTGGATTGGTTTTGCCAAAACCACCCTTTCGTGTTTTGGTTTTGGATCTGGATTATTTTTGAAAAAAACATAAAAACAGCTAAAATCACAGAATTTGGGGGGTGATTTTAATCCTACAGATTCACAATATTGTTTTTAGGCCAAAAAGTTGCACCAAGGTGGCTGTATGACTAAGCTAAGCGACACAAGTGTGCGGCACAAACACCTGGCCCATCTAGGAGTGGCACTGCAATGTCAGACAGGATGGCAGACTTAAAGACAAGGCCCCAAACAGCACATGATGCAAAGAAGAAAAAGAGGTGCAATAAGGTAGCTGGATGGCTAAGCTAAGCGACACAATTGTGCGGCACAAACACTAGGCCAATCTAGGAGTGGCACTGCAGTGTCAGACAGGATGGCACTATTCAAAAACTAGGCCCCAAACAGCACATCATGCAAAGAAGAAAAATACATGCAATGAGGTCGCTGGATGACTGAGCTAAGCGACAGAAGTGTGCGGCACAAACACCTGGCCCATCTAAGAGTGGCAATGCAGTGGCAGACAGGATGGCACTTAAAAAAAACTAGTCCCCAAACAGCACATCATGCAAAGAAGTAAAAGAGGTGCACCAAGGTCGCTGGATGGCTAAGGTAAGCGACACAAGTCTGTGGCACAAACACCTGGCCCATGTAGGAGTGGTACTGCAGTGGCAGACAGGATGGCACTTAAAAAATAGTCCCTAAACAGCACATCATGCAAAGAAGTAAAAGAGGTGCAATGAGGTAGCTGTATGGCTAAGCGACACAAGTGTGTGGCACAAATGCCTGGCCCATCTAGGGTTGGCACTGCAGTCCCACTGCACTAATGGTGGATACCAGATGCACGTCTAACACCAACATAGCTGTCAAGGCCTCAGTTATCTGCTTTGCAACAGGATGGCTGCTGTCATATTTCATCTTCCTCGTGAAGGACTGTTGGACAGTCATTTGCTTAGTTGAAGTAGTACAAGTGGTCTTCTGAATGCCCCTCTGGGATGACGATTAACTCCTGGCTGCAGCAGCAGTAGGCGGAAGTGGTTCTTGATCTTTCCTTATTTTAGCCTCCAAATTTTTGTTCTCCATTATTTTTATGGAGTTATATAACAAAATGCAGCAAAGGAGAGTGTACCTCTACACCACACAGGGCAAACCCTGTAAAAAATATTTGGATTAAATATTAATAACCCCTTTATTTGGAGTAAATAATATACAGCACAGGACAGCACAACTGATCTTATATGGCAGCACCACTGGACTGGACTTATACACCAGTATCAATGGATTTATACGGCAGTACCACTGGACATATACGGCAGTATCACTGGACTTATATGGCAGTATCACTGGATTTATACAGCAGTATCACTGGATTTATACGGCAGTATCACTGGACTTATACGGCAGTATCAATGGATTTATACAACAGTATCACTGGACTGGATTTATACAGCAGCACCACTGGACATATACGGCACTATCACTGGATTTATATGGCAGTATCACTGGATTTATACGGCGGTATCACCGGACTGGATTTATATGCCAGTACCACTGGATTTATATGGAAGTACCACTGGACATATACGGCAGTATCACTGGATTTATACAGCAGTATCACTGGACTTATATGGCAGTATCACTGGACTGGATTTATACGCCAGTATCACTGGATTTATACGCCAGTACCACTGGATTTATACGCCAGTATCACTGGATTTATACGCCAGTACCACTGGAATTATACGGCAGAATCATTGGACTTATACGGCAGTACCACTGGACTGGATTTATATGGCAGTATCACTGGATTTATATGCCAGTACCACTGGAATTATACGGCAGTATCACTGGAATTTTATGGCAGTATCACTGAAATTATGCGGCAGTATCACTGGACTGGATTGATACGCCAGTACCACTGAATTTATACTGCAGAACCACTGGACATATACGGCAGTATCATTGGATTTATAAGGCAGTACCACTGGACATATACGGCAGTTTCACTGGAATTATACAGCAGTATCGCTGGAATTATACAGCAGCATCGCTGGACATATACGGCAGCATCGCTGGACATATACGGCAGCATCACTGGACATATACGGCAGTACCACTGGACATATACAGCAGCATAGGGACACCACCACTGGACTGATGCAAGACAACACAGCACCACTGCAATGGACTGTATTTATACAGCAGCAGAGGACACCACCACTGTGACTGGACTGATGCAGCACAAGACACTACCACTGTACTGGTGCAGGACAACACAGCACCGCTGCATGGACTAAACTTATACAGCAGCACTGGACATATGGCAGCAGAGGAAACCACCACTGTGACTGGACTGATGCAGCACAATACACCACCACTGAACTGATGCAGCACAACACAGCACCACTGGACTGGATTTATACAGCAGCACTGGACATATGGCAGCAGATGACACCATCACTGTGACTGAACTGATGCAGCACAAGACACTACCACCGTACTGAGGCAGGACACTGAAGGACACTAAGGACGGAAACACGTCCTCTCGCTACACTCTCCAATGCCAGAGTGAAAATGGTGGCGATGCGTGGCTCCTTATATGGAATCCAAACCCTGCGAGTATCTAACAGATGACGTTTTGCCTCGTTCTGGTTTCCGAGTCAGGCGGGAAAACCCGGGCCTGATTCGGATCCGGGCTCGGGTAGTGAAGTTCGGGGGGGTTCGGTTCTCAGGGAACCGAACCCGCTCATCTCTACTCACTATAGCAGAGTTGCACAGGGCCTGCAGACTCACTCACACCAGGCATCACGCGCTACACGCCAAATTAAAGCTAGATGTATGAGTACACATCTGTAGGTTTATACTTGAATATATTTACTAACTTTATTATGGGCTTAGATTATGACCATAGCATTTGTATATCATACGATTACTAGAGCTGCTGCCACATCATGCAGTTTAAGAGACAGAGCATGGCTGCTGCACTTGCCCAGTGGTAGCAGCTTTTACTTCCCAGTTTGCAGTGTGTGTGGATCTGAGCCCTCAGTTAGTGCACTGTACCAGAGAGTAACTGCAGGAAGAAAAGACAGGAACCTTACCATGAGGTTGGAGAATGTGTGCTAAGAAGTGTAGTTCTGTCTCCTACTGGTTCTGTTATGTTTGTGTATTAATGTATTATGGGGTGTTTATCCTTTTCTGATCACTTATTTTATTTATATTAGTTAGATATGTTTGATACAGCCTATACTGTATACCATCTATAGTGTTAAATATCAATACTGTATTCCATGCAGCATTCAGTGTATAAAAATACCAATGTGTACATTAATGTCCAGGGTCAGTAGTACTGGGTTCTTTTACTGCTTCCCCAGACTCCTGCACTTGCTCCAATGTTCTGCAGAGTGGGGGCTTGTGGACTGCATTTGGAACCACCCTCTAAAAATACTGTGTTTGCACCTGTACCAGACAAAATAACTGAGGAAGTTCCAGTTGCTTCAATGTCTTAGCTATGAAACATTTAGCTATTAAATAGGACATATGGAAAAATCTCTATACATGATCTCAAGTGTTATTTTTGCCTTATGTTTATTTAATGAGTCATGGATTAGGATTTGTTAAATTAGGAAAATTAATATCTACACAGCACTAATGCAAATACAATTGTAAATCTAATTGTTAGGCTGGCTCCTGTGCAAACTAGTTTGTGTGCTGAAATACCTGTTTTACACTACACAGGTTATGGTGCAATGTAACGATGATGCAGCTGTTAACTGCCAGTATTACAAGTTCTGTCGATATAGGTTTAAAAGAATAAAGTTTTTAGTGGTAAGGATGGCTTTAAGGTGCGGTGTCCCAAACCTCAGGTACCCATTCTTATGCATAAGAGGTCCTTGAATATCTTCCAGTTTGATGTAGTTGTTCATTAACTGGAGCCCCAGGAGTGCAGGTGGGAGTTGGATAAACTGCTTCAGGCTGTCCTCCTTGTCCGATCTTGACTGCTTCTGTGGCTCATAAATTGCTGTGTGTTAGGATGGTTAACACACCATTGTGGTGCAGTGGTAGCCCAGTACATGTAGTGGCCTCCTGGCCTTCTTCAGAGACTCTGAGGAAGGCCAGGAGGCTTCTATGCTTTAGAGACACTAAGCTGCACCAAGCTGCACTCAATCACATTGAATCTCTGAAAAGAGAGTTGTTTATCGGATGGCCATCTGTGACACTGCACACTCACCAGAATATCATAAATCAGGATCACTGGAGCCAGCAAGCAGATGGGCTATTCACGCTGCACCCACTGTGTCCAGCACATCGGGAGACCACCAGAGAGTGAGAAAGAAGTCATCACCGAGTGCCCACAGTCAGATACACACTGTCCACCAGGAGGAACACTGAGGACTGGGAGGGATGCAGAGGAGAATAGAGGGGTGCAGAGCAGCACAGAGGCATGTAGAGGAGGATATAGGGGGGCAGAGCAGTATAGAGGAATGAGGAGGAGCATAGAGGTACACAGAGGGGTGCAGAGGAGCACAGAAGGGTGGAGAAGAGGGGTGCAGAGCATAGAGGGGTGCAGAGCAGCACAGAGGCATGTAGAGGAGCATAGAGTGGTGCAGAGCAGTTTAATGCAGAGGCACATAGAGGATAGCAAAGCAGTACAGAGGTACGCAGAGGGGTGCAGAGGAGCACAGAGAGGTGTAGAGCAGTATAGAGGGATACAGAGGAGCACAGAGGGGGTAGAGCAGTACAGAGGGAATCAGAGACGCAAAGAATTGTGCAAAGAAGCACAAAGAGATGGAAAACAGTACAGAGGGATGTAGAGTGGTATACTCAAGCATTTCACTGATTTATCCATTGTCAAGCTTGTTTTGTATTGTGTGCCGTAAAGGCAAATGTAAAGCACGTTGAGTCCTGTAAGGAGAAAAGTGCTTTATAAATAATATTATTATTATCATCATCAGATGTAGAGGAGAACAGAGTGGTGCAGAGCAGCACATGGTAAGTAGAGGAGTACAGAAGGGTGCAGAGCAGTATAGACCATAGAGGGACTGAGCCGGCAGTGCCTGGGTATGCCTTTTTCTCCATGTGGGGGCAAATTTGTGGGGGTGTTTTTACCTCTCTGTGCCAATGCTGGGGATAGTATGGATGGTGTAATGGTTAGCATTACTGCCTCACAGCACTGAGGTCATAGGTTCCATTCCCACCATGGCCCTAACTGTGTGGAGTTTGTATATTCTCCTCGTACTTACGTGGGTTTCCTCCGGGTACTCCGGTTTTCTCCCACAATCCAAAAATATACTGGTAGGTTAATTGGCTTCCAACAAAATTAACCCTAGTGCGAATGTGTGTGCGTGAACATGTGATAGGGAATCTAGATTGTAAGCTCCACTGGAGCAGGGACTGATGTGAATGGCCAAATATTCTCTGTACAGCGCTGTGGAATATGTGTGCGCTATATAAATAACTGGTAATAAATAAATAAATAAATAATAGGCGGGAGGAGGGCATTGGCACCGAGAGAAAAAAACTATTTTGCTATGGGGTCCACAAGGTTCTGGTTAAGCCCCTGAATAAAATAGTACCATCTATAACTGACACATTTGGAGATTTTATTTTTGCTTCCAGTGAATTTTTCATTTTGGCGAAGGTTGTAGTTGTCAGGTCTTGGGATGTCGGTAAGGAGGCAATTTCACACTGAAATAAAATCTGTCGATTTATGCACATCCTTCATAACTCTTTCCTTAGTTTGGAAGTAATCCATTCACAATACCCAAACAAGTCTGAGTCTTGCAGTTTTGGATCCAAGGCTGTGCTTGATCAACGGTAACTGGTCAGCAGCAATGTTAGGGAGTGTGCCGATAAAAAAACCCATAACATAAACTTCCAGCCTAGGAGATTATGGGAGTAATTTAGACCTGATCGTTGGGTGCATTTTCTGCATCCCTGTGATCAGGTAGTCGCCACCTACAGGGGGAGGGGGAAATCGCTATGCACGTGTGCGATCGCATGTGTAGGAGAGCAGAACAAACAGAAGTTTGTGCAGTCTCTGCACAGTTCAGGACTTATTCAGCCGCTGTGATGATCAGGGCTGGAGCTGACGTCATGAATCTTCCCTTCAATCGCCTGGTCCCTCTTGAGTTTTTCCGGAAACTCCCTGAAAATGGTCAGTTGCCACCCACAAACTCCCTCTTCCTGTCAATCTTGTAGCGATCGCCGGTGCGTTTGGATTTGTCGCACCATCCCGTCACTGCCCAACGCTCTCTGGTGCTGTGGTCCGTCATGCCCGTGCATTGCGGTGCATAAGCATGTGCAGTTCTGACCTGATCACTTGCTGTGCGAAAACGCACAGCAGCGATCAGGTCTGAATTAGCCCCGATAACTCCTCAGATTCATTCTCAGTTCTCAAGTTACCGCACAACTGTGGCTGTATCTGTTTCTGAGGCTAATTACTTAAAAGTCCACAGATGTCTTGTGGCTGGTGCATAATTCTTGTCCTCTAGCAGCTCATGTACTGTAGGTCTCTATTTTCTTTTCTTTTTGAAAATCACAGAGTTCATTCAAAGGAGGGTTGTTTTCCCATTTGCATATCACTTATACTTTCTCCCAGTGTTCTATATCTCTTGGACTTGTTTAGTTATAATCATATCTATAAAATTGGCAGAACAGATGGCAGAAAGGTAGGAACTATTATATCAGATTGTTATCAGCAAGGGTCTCGTACATGCACCGCTGGGCTACTCTTGATTTGCTAGGTAAACCATAATTGTGTCTTTAAAGCACAAATGACATTTTGTCTAGCTGAGTGGATTTCAAAATTAAGCTTGAACTGCGGTCATTGCTTCTTCAAGGCCATAATGTCCGGCTAGCATCTTTGTGGGGGAACACTAATGGAACACTTATAAAATCTCACTCATTGTAACATTATACCAATACAAAAGCAAACAAGGATGTCGGAAAGTCACTAGAGAATGCAGTAAAGTCAGCTGGCAAGGCTCAGGTACTACAGGTGCAGGCAGAATTGGGTCTGGACTCACATGCAATCAGAACAGAATTTCAGAGTAATCAGAGCCTACAAGCAGAAAAACAGTCAAACATACAATTAACTTAAACCAGGATTTAATCCTGCAAAGATTAATAGCCAAGCTTGGATTTATGGGCCTTATTCAGACTGGATCGCTACTGAGACAGAAATTGCGACCATTGCAATCCTGCTTCTGCTAAAAAGCGCATGTAAAGAGCCGCCCAGAAATTAAAAAAACGCCCACCAATGCACATGCAAAATTGCATAAGCAGTCACATAACTGCGATGTACAGTATACGCAGAAATCAAGCACCATCGACAGTTGCGGATGACCCAGGGCTACTCAGAATGATGAGAATGCAGATGTACTGGGCACCTTTTTGTAAGTCACAGCAATCGCACCTGACATCAGATGCACGCCCCAAAAATGGCCATGACATGCCTGAGTTTTTCCAACCCCTTCTCACAAAAGCTATCTTACCTCCGACTAATGGTCACTTCCTGGCAATCGTTATGTGATCACACTTTGCTAGACATGCGATCGCATATAAGCTTTTGCGCATGCGCAATGCAGGTGAATTGCATGAGCAGTTGTCTGATAATTGGACGTTCTGCGATTTTGCAACTGAACCTAAAAAAGGCACTACGTACTGTAGGTCAAATCAGGGGCCTCTACATGGTCACAGCATCTGTGGAAACAATCAGAAAGCCTTTTTTCAAAACAAAGGAACATTCTTCCACACACGTCTATAGAATAGGAATGACAGGAGATGTAGCCATGCCATGACTATTCGCAGACGGTGATCTTTGCTGCGGTGGCTTTCTGCATTGTGCTCCAGGCTGCGACTATTCGCAGACGGTGATCGCTCCATTAATTCCAATTGATGTGTGCATGTGTATGCACACATGTGTCCTTGTTGTGGGCCTCCATAGTCACACCAGCT